>NW_024385774.1:0-23006 GCF_016835505.1 Polypterus senegalus
GGATCAAACTGGTTTAAGACACATCCCCCCAAATCCTGTCATAAAATTACAAAGAGACAGTTGTAAAAAGGGTTGGGGGTTGTGCAAACACGAATACCTCTCACCACTTGGTTTGCCTAAATTATAAATAAAGACATACAAAACATTTATCAAGTTATATGTAAAATCTCCCATCACAACACACGGTTTACAGAACAAGTTCATAATGGAACTGACTAACAGGGAAATTACTGGGCTTAAATATAGAGGAAAAATGGAAGAGGTGGAGTCAAGATGGCCAGAACAGGAACTGATGTGGATTCTGGGAGTGGGAAATGACGTCATCTGTGTTGGCCTGAAGTGACGTCATCAGTGGATGGGTTGTTGGTGATGTCATCAAGAGACCAGGCCTTTGGGTGAACTGCAGAGGAACAAGAGGAGAAAGGATTAAGTGAGAGCGCCAACCTCAGATCTGGCTGACAAATATCTGTATTTGAATCTGCAAACTATCCTCCATATGCACGTGTGTGACATAGGTATTCAATGGTATACACTTCGCCTGTCAGTGGTCTTAATGCAGTGGCTGATCGGTGTATATACTGCATAAAACATGAAGGAGAAAAGAACGTAGACACAACATTTCAGCTTTATGGCTGATTAGGGAAGCTGTACAGCCAAAGCACTGTATCTCTAACATTCATTTCTTTTCTTTTTTCAGAATGAGAAGAACCTTTACCTTTTTTTATTTCCTTTTGAAGATGAATACTGGCCCAGTTCTTTACTAACTCCTATAGACCATTAATGATTATTTTTTAGAAGTTACTTCATAAGGAAATTTTTTTTAAAGACTAAGAAGCTAGCAGACCTCATTTCATTTTATATAAAAGATGATCGAGCTGACTCTATGGGCCAGTTAGCTTAATGTGTTTTGCAGGAAGATGAATGGAAGCAATTATTAAAGAAAAGACTGAGCAACCCATTTCAAATATCTGTGCATTAGCTAACAGTCAAGATGGATTTGGACGAGCATATGGACTATCACTAATGTGCTAAATGTTTATGAAGAAGCAGCAAAGCATTCCATCAGCAATGTGCATGCAGTGCTCTTTATGATAATTTGATAAGATATTGCAAGAAAGGCTGATAATAAAACTAAAAAAGCAGGAGCTGAAGATGTTGTGGGTAGATTTGTGAACTTCTCAGAATGAATGGTGGGTTCGTTCTGGGATTAGGCCTACAAGCACTGTTTATTTTACCTGATATGGCATAAATGACATGGATAAAACTAACCCACAAGCTGAATAAATCTGCATATCAAATTATCATAAAGAAAATCCCAGACCTTAATCAAAATTGAGAACTTGTGGTCAATCCTTAAGAGGCAGGTGGACAAACAAAAAACCCACAAATTCTACCATCAGTCAGGATTTGGCCTAGAAGTTGACGGACAGCATGCCAGGGTGAATTGCAGAGGTCTTGACAAAGAAAGAAGGGCCTTTGAAACGTATGCATTGCTTGTAATTATACTTCAGTATACAATAGAAACATCAAGTACAACAACAACATTTATTTATATAGCACATTTTCATACAAACAGTAGCTCAAATTGCTTTACATAATGAAGAATAGAAAAATAAAAGACACAGTAATTAACATAGAATAAGAGTAAGGTCCAATGGGCTGGAGAAAAAAATAAAATCTGTAGGGATTCCAGACCATGAGACCACCCAGTCCCCTCTGGGCATAAGTAGTAGCAAACTTTGTGAAAACCAATACTTGTGTCATTCTGAAAACTTTTGGCCCGACTATACTTTGAAAAGCTGCTGAATGAAGGAAATTCAAGGGTAGTATTTGGGGATGGAGTTCCAAATGAAGGGCTGGTATCAAGAATAAAGAAGGAGTAAATAACAAAGGCTCTAAAGAGAATATAGAAATTGAAAGGTGTCAGGACCAGATGAAATAGCAGCAGACGTGTGCAAGAGTTTAGAAGAAGACAGAGTAGATGTGTTGTGTGATCTAAAGCAGAAGATCTAGGAACAGGAGAGAAAACCAGAGGAGTGGAGAAACAGTGTGATTGCACCATTTTATGAGGAGAAGGATGATATTTAGGATTGTGGAACGTATAGAGAGATAAAGCTGATGTGTCACACAATGAAAATTAAAAAAATGGTTATAAAGAGAAGGCTTAGGGAAGAGACCACCATAGGGGAGGGACAGTTTGGTTTGATGCCAGGGAGAGGAACAACTGATGCAGTCTTTGAATTGAGACAGATCATACAGAAGCATCAAGATAAACAGAAAGGTCTGCATATGGTGTTTACTGATTTGGAGAAGGTTTATGATAGCGTGCCACATCAAGAGGTGCATGGTAGAGAAAGGAGGACCAGAGAAGTAAGTGAGGATTGTCCAGGATATATACGAGGGATAGAGGACTTGGGTTAAAAGCAGTGTTGGGGTAACAGACAAGATTCAAGGAGGTCTGCACCAGGTATCTCCTTGCATATGTCTTTGAATTGGTTATGGATGTGCAGAGTCATGGCATAAAAGTCCAATCCCCTGGTTTTCGTTTTTTTGCTGATGACATTGTGTTGTGTAGCACCAGAAAAGAGGAAGTGAAGAGGAAGTTGGAGAATGGAGAAGGGATTCGGAAGACAGAGTACTGCAGATTAATAGGAAGAAGAAGACAGAACATCTGATGTTTAATGAGGATCAGGATTCAGAAGTTAGCTTGTAGGGAGAGCAACTGAAAAGAGTAGAAATGTTTAAATATCTAGAGTCAGTGATAGCTCAAGATAGAAAATTTTACATGCAGAGAAAACCCATAGAGTGCAGTGTGGATGGAACATTTGGAAGAAGTTATCAGGAGTAGTGTGTGATCAAAGTATTAAAGTGAAAGTTAATGTTAAGGTTTTTAAGACAGAGGTAAAACCAGCAAGGATGTATTGAGCTGAGACAAGGGCAGTAAAGGAAGTGCAGGAGAAGAAGTTAAATATGACAGAAATGAGAATGTTGAGATGGATTTGTGGTGTTATGAAAAGTTAAAGAATAAGAAATGAGACAATCAAAGGTAAAACAAAAGTGGGAGAGATATCTAACAAAGCACAGGAAAATGGTATGGACGTGTGATGAAGAAAGACAATGAATGTGTGGGCAAAAGAGTGATGGGGATGGAAGATGGATGGGGAAGATAAAGTGATTGATGCCAAAGCAGAGGTGGATGGATAAAGTAGAAGAAGATCTGAAGGAAAAGGGTCTGACTGGTGAGGAGGCACAGAAACAATATGTTTGGAGAAGGTTGATCAGGCACATCGACCACACACAGAAGTAGGAAAAGATGAATTTATAAAGTTTGTATTTGTATCTACCTGTGAACACAGCACCTGCACTCTGTGAAGAGCGCTATACAAATTAAACTTAATTGAATTAAATTGAATGACACCATGTGTCACTTAACAAGTGTAACACATCTTACAACAACTTGAGTGACATAAAACAATGCGCCAGATCCTATAAAAAATCAAAATGGCACTGTGGTAAATTGAACTGCTACATTAAAGTAATTACTTTAATATGTGAGAAGTATAAAATACCTAAATTCATAGCAGAAGTGCTCAAAATTATTAGGTAGGTTGGATGCCAGCTGTTGCTTTAAAATGAATTCTTTAACGGTGGCGGCATGGATGACAGTTACATCAGAGTAAATTTTATATTAAGTTTCTAAGTATTTATTTATATAGAAAATAACAGATACATAGACTTGCTAACTAAGCAATGTTGGACACAGTAATACTTCAGGGACCTTCAGAGCTTGTTTTGTTAATATTTTGAAACAACTGCAGTAAAGTAAAAAGGACCTGATGAAATGTACTGTGCTGAATCTCCTATTCTTGTGAAAATATTCTTATTCTTAAAATGATAAAACTAACAGAAGCCATCAAAACGTCATAAAGACAAGTATGGAACTGCAGTAAAGAAATTATTATTCAGAAATGTTTTATAAATTGCTGGTTGCAATACTGGAAGTAACATAATACATATGGTTAAATAAAAATAAAGTCAAGTTTTGTTATTTACTGAGAACTGGTTTTAGTTCACTGTGGTCGTAAACATATTTTTAAGTGGTGTGCCACATGAGATATTAGCCATAGATATAGTTGGCAAAAATGATCTCTAACAAACCATAAAGTATTGAATTCCAAACGTTTCCTGTGCTGTGACAATTACAGCAATTTGAAAGAAGCATTCATACAATATATATATGTTTTGCACATTTTGAAAAAGAGATTTTCAAGTATAGCAATTTCCTTTGCAAGCGAACAACCCAAGCTTAAATGTTCTGACAAAACATCTATTTCTACTGAGATGTGATTCATACTCCTGTAGTCATTACACCATTGACTTAACTGTTCCTCTGGCAGTTCAGCTGTTTCAAAGTCTGCAGTGTTACAAAATTGTCTGTTAAATTTATTTCATTTGCAATCCAACCTAAATTGATGTGATGGCTAAAAGTAGTTCATATTACAGAATTACAAAAAAAATCAAAAACAACAACAACAAAAAAAAAAAGACAAATTCTAAATGTTAATTACATATCAAATGGAATACTAATGTATGATCTAAAATACAGTATTTTGTTTGTACCCCAATAAGTACAAGGCATCGCCAATATACTAACAACCCAATTGTGCTTACTCGCTCAGAATATGGAACCAATGTAGGAGGTATTTTTATCTGTGGCACCTCTGCCTGAGAACCACCTTTTTCCACCCTCTCAAATGTACACAGTTTTTAATGTCTGGAAAACATTTGGGATTAAATCACTTAGAGATCTGTACATAGACAACATCTTTGCATCCTACGAACAATTACATTCCAAATTTTACTTTCTAGCAACACATTTCTTTCATTACCTTCAAATTAGAAACTTTCTTAAAGAAAACCTGCCCAATTTTCCTCATCTCCCACCTACCTCTATTCCAGAAAAAATATTGATCAGTCTTGAGTACTCATACAGCATTTCTGCAATATATAAAACCATTTTACAGTCTCTCCTTTCAAAGATCCTAGAGTACAGTGGGAAAAGGATCTCTCACTCAACATCTCAGAAAAGGAGTGGACGGTAGCAATGCAGAGAATTCACTCGAGCTCCATATGCGCAAAGCATACAATAATACAACTTTAATTATATTTATCAAGCACATCTGTCTCGTTTAAAATTGTCCAAAATGTTTCCAGTGCAAGATCCAACCTGCGAACGCTGCAATGGAGCTCCGGCCTCATTGAGCCACATGTTTTGGGCCTGCACCAAATTAACATCATTCTGTACCAAAATCTTTGAATGCCTCTCAGACAGCCTTGGTGTCCCAATCCCTCCTAATCCATTAACAGCTGTGTTTGGTGGGCTTCCAGAGGGGCTTAAAGTGGAGAAGGACAAATAAACTGGAATTGCCTTTACTATACTACTGGCACGTAGACTTCTCTTGCTGAACTGGAGGAATCCTAACTCAACTCTTTTAAGTCAGTAGGTAACTGATGTTATATGTTGTCTGAAATTGGAAAAATCTAATTCTCACTTAGAGGATCCGTACAAAACTTTTTCAAAACTTAGCTGATCAATAACATTTTAGAATAAACATTTAAATTGAGGAACCGGATTATCTCCACTCTTTTTCATTCTATTTATTTTTATTCATTTATTTATTTACATATTTTTACTATTGTTAAAGTTTTGTTCTGCTGGCCTGGCTCTCTTTCTCATGAGTGGGGGTTGATTCGTTTTGAACCTAGTCTTGTTAAACCTGACTTGCAGGTATGGATAGTTGTTTGATTCTAATAAAAAATAATAAAATATTAGAAAACAAAATACAGTATTTTGTCTTTCAGTGAAGGGATCTCAGTGTAATTATTTAATGGGAGTGCTTTAAAAGTAAATTCAACAATAGTATTAATGCAACCAGCGCCACTTGTTCAAATACTATGGTGATCGAATTTTGGGTTTTCAAAAAGAGGATGGAAGTAATTGGGAGAAGGGAATTAGGAATTACCAATACTCGATCAAATTTCTTTTGTTGTTTATATCACTGTTTAAACCAACAAATAGTACGTTTTTCCTTGTCTCCACTTGATATTCGCTGAAATTCTTCTTTTTTCCCCATGCTTTTGCCATTGTCTTTTCACAGAACACCAAACTTAAGGGCTATTTATATTGATTTGCATATTCAAAGAGGCGTAGTTATGGGAAGATACAGGGTGGGGTGGCAAGCGTGTGTACGTGCATTACACTTCATGCTGTCTGGGATTTATGTAGCGGAAGAACGTGGAAGTTGGCGCATACAAAGATTTATGCATCTGGATTTCTTTGTGTGTACGCACATTTCTGTTTTGGTCCATATGCCACGTTTTAGTGTGAATTCTATGCACGATGTTATACAAGAAGCCCCAGGGTTTGGGGGTGGGGGGGGTTTGCTGGACCCTAGTTCAGCTAGCAAAGAGCACAAGGCAGGTACAATTCCTGGACAACACAAACAAACACACACACACCAAGTACACATTAATAGCAATTTAGTGTCGCCAATTCACCTAACCGGCATGCCTCTGGACAGTGGGAGAAAACTGAAGCACTCGAGGAAACCCATGCAGACACAGGGAGAACATGCAAACTCCATGCAGCTAGGACACCGGAACCTGTAAGGCACCATGCTGCCCTGTAACGCTACATGTTTTGTATGAAAATGTGCTGTAGAAATAGATGTTGTCATTTGGGGGGCCTTGGTATCTACCAGTATGGGTTTCATTCTCTATGATAGGGCTGCAGGTTTTATTCTTATCACATGCCAACCAGGTGTCACCCTGGTCCTCACTGACTGCAAACTAGCTAGGCAACCTTTTAATATACAGTATACTAGGACCCACAGTATACAGATAAACAAACACTTTTAAACTTACCCTAAGAAATTTCGCACAGTTAATTAGATTTCATTCATATCTGTTTTACCTGTCATTATTTCCCATGATCAAAGTAGCTTTTATTAAAGGAAGACATTCTATTGAAATTTCTATGTTTATTTAATTTACTTCACAGTTCCATAATAAAATATTCTTTCCTCTTGAGAGACATATAAATTTAATCATTTGGAGTGTCTATATTTTGTGATATTAAAGTTTTTCTGCTTCCTTAATTTCCTGTAGCATATTGTTAATTTTAAGCCTTTTGATTTATTCATTTATTCTTTCATTTATCTTCCGCCACTTCTCTGTGCCGGGTCGCCAGTTCAACCATCTTAGCAATGAGGCCCAAACATCCTATTCCCCAGCCACACTTGCCAACTCATACTGTGGAATCCCAAGTCTTTCCTAGGCCATCTGGGAGACTTCATGTCCTGGATCTTCCCCGGGGTCTCCTCCCAGCTGGTTGTGCCCATAAAACCTTCAATGGTTGTCTCCAGGAGACATCCATATCAGATGTCCAAGCCACCTCAATTGGCTTCAGTCTTACTTACACATTGTGAAGTTTCAGTTTGATGTTTTCATTGTTAATTTTCTGGTAGTGAACATTAAGTCACAAGACTTCATTCACTGTAGATGCCCCCTGGGGTTCCTGGTGTCTGTTTATTCAATTTAGTCCCAACAATGTACTTTTATTTGATTAACTTTCCTTTAGTATGAGTCACAATGCTACACTTTTATAAATTTATCACATTTAAAACAATGCATTCCTCCATTTTCTGAACCACCTATTCCAACTGAAAGGTCACAGGAAGCCAAAGCCTATGCCAGCAGCATAAAGTGTAAGGCAGAAACCGTGATGGAGCAATGAGTGATGCTGGGCCAATATGCAGTTTAAACCTAACAGGTCCATCTTGCTACTAATATTACAGGGTATTGACATTCTGATGAATTATTTGACAGATGATTGTCTATTTTAAACAAAAAAATGGAGTGTGGCTTCTGATTTGATTGATTTATTTTGTGTTGTGTTCATTTACAGTTATATATATCTGCTTAGCCGACACAATTATTTCCATAACACCTTACAAAAGAGTTCAACTGTAGTAGTCTTGGGGGACTGTTTAGGAACAAATATTATAGGATAAGGTTGCAAAATTGATCATCACAAGTATAAAGCTCAAAACCAAAAAAACAAGCAAGTTGCACTTCCTTAGTTACAACATCCCAACATTAGACAGAAATTCACACGCTTCTTGAGCACATTGAGGGAGTCAGCAGATCAGATGGAGGGCGACACTAGCTGGGAGTCTGGACTAAAATTTGATACCATGGAAAGGTAGAGGAGTGACATGTTGTATCATCTGCAGTG
This sequence comes from Polypterus senegalus, assembly GCF_016835505.1. Lineage (NCBI taxonomy): Eukaryota > Metazoa > Chordata > Cladistia > Polypteriformes > Polypteridae > Polypterus > Polypterus senegalus. The sequence goes on from NW_024385774.1 coordinate 8,297, forward strand.
GCTTAGTGACACATGCCAATACTCGACCAAGTAGACAGTTGCATTCTTCCAGAATTAACAAGACCAAAGCCTGAGCTAGGAGTTCTGTTACATATTACACTCTATATATTTGATTATGCAGATGCTGTAAAGAGTGAATCTGCAAGGCCAAGACACAGCTGCAGCATGATCAGCTGGTCATCAATCACCACCCCAGAGTTGTGTACTGACTTGGCAGGGGTTGACGATAATGAACTGAGCTGAATAGAGAAAGGGTTCTGCATAGACAGAACAGCTGGGATAACAAGAAGGTCTGTCTTTGCTAGGCTGAGCAGGAGATGGTTCTGTTTCATCCAGGTTGCAATATCAATGATTCTAGCTGATATAAGGAGGGAACGTCTGGTACCGCTGTCTATCATTGGAATAGAACGAATGTGAGAAACCATGGAACAAGATGAAGGGACCTAGGGATAAGGTGTATAGGAGTAGAAGTGAGGGCTCAGCACCCATTCTTGGGGCACCCCTGTGCTTCCCTGAAGTATGTTTGGCATCTCGCCTTGCCAGGAAACATGGTAGGATGTGTCCAAGAGATAGAATATAAAGCCACAGGAGAGCAGTTCCAGTGATGCCACGGTCAGAGTTGGTTGACAGGGTCAAAGGAGAGTTAAATAAGGGTGACAGCAGATGACATCTTGATAGCTCTAGCCAACTGTAACCGTGACTAACTTGGATTTCAGTGTGGGCTTTATGGAAGGCTGTATTTAGCGACAGTCATATAAAAAAGTATGGGAACCCCTCTTAATTCTTTGGATTTTTGTTTATCATTGGCTAAGCTTTCAAAGTAGCAACTTCCTTTTAATATCTGACATGCCATATGGAAACAGTAGTATTTCAGCAGTGACATTAAGTTTATTGGATTAACAGAAAATGTGCAATATGCATCATAACAAAATTAGACAGGTGCATACATTTGGGAACCCCAATAGAGATATTACATCAATACTTAGTTGAGCCTCCTTTTGCAAAAATAACAGCCTCTAGATGTTGTCCTCCTATAGCCTTTGATGCGTGTCTGGACTCTGGATGGAGGTATTTTTGACCATTCTTCCATACAAAATCTCTCCAGTTCAGTTAAATTTGATGGCTGCCGAGCATGGACAGCCTGCTTCAAATCATCCCATAGATTTTCGATGATATTCAAGTCAGGGGACTGTGACGGCCATTCCAGAACATTGTACTTCTCCCTCTGCATGAATGCCTTTGTAGATTTTGAACTGTGTTTTGGGTCATTGTCTTGTTGGAATATCCAACCCTTGCGTAACTTCAACATTGTGACTGATGCTTGAACATTATTCTGAAGAATTTGTTGATACTGGGTTGAATTCATCCGGCCCTCGACTTTAACAAGGGCCCCAGACCTAGAACTAGCCCCACAGCCCCACAGCATGATGGAACCTCCACCAGATTTGACAGGAGGTAGCAGGTGTTTATCTTGGAATGCGGTGTTCTTCTTCCGCCATACAAAGCGCTTTTTGTTCTGACCAAATAACTCCATTTTTGTCTCATCAGTCCAAAGCACTTTGTTCCAAAATGAATCTGGCTTGTCTAAATGAGAATTTGCATACAGCAAGCGACTCTGTTTGTGGCGTGAGTGCAGAAAGGGCTTCTTTCTCATCACCCTGCCATACAGATGCTCTTTGGGCAAAATGTGCTGAATTGAAGAACGATGTACAGATACACCATCTGCAGTGAGATGTTGTTGCAGGTCTTTGGAGGTGATCTGTGGGGTGTATGTAACCATTCTCACAATCCTGCACATATCCCACTCCTGTATTTTTCTTGGCCTGCCACACCTGCTGGGTTTAACAGCAACTGTGCCTGTGGCCTTCCATTTCCTGGTTACTTTCCTTACAGTTGAAACTGACAGTTTAAACCTCTGAGATAGCTTTTTGTAGCCTTCCCCTAAACCATGAGACGGAACAATCTTTGTTTTCTGATCTTCTGAGAGTAGCTTTGAGGATCCCATGCTGTCTGTCACTCTTCAGAGGAGAGTCAAAGGGAAGCACAACTTGCAATTGACCTCCTTAAATACCTTTTATCACTCATGATTGGACACACCTGTCTATGAAGTTCAAGGCTTTATGAGCTCATCCAACCAATTTGGTGTTGTAAGTAATCAGCATTGAGCAGTGACAGGCATTCAAATCAGCAAAATTACAAAGGGACCCACATTTTTGCACAGCCAGTTTTTCACATTTGATTTAATTACCTACAACTAAATACTGCTTCACTAAAAATCTTTGTTCGGAAAACACCCCAGAACTCAGATGTTCCTAGGAAATTAAAGACACACCACTGTTATCTTTTTTGTTGAAAGTAGAGTAAATTATTATGCTGGCTGAGTGGGGTTCCCAAACTTTTTCATATGACTGTATTTAATCCTTTCGGGTCTTTCAGGCTAGTAAAAGAATTTTTAGTGCTCTCTACCTATGCTCTATTTTTTGGCTTTCTAGTTTAAAAAAGAATATATCATTGGTCAACAGTTTATGTTTAGAGAAGAGCTGCTTTGTCTAAAGCCTCTTTTGTCTAAAGTATTCAGTTATTTATACAATGGTCTTTTTTTTACCATACTCATAACTTGCATTTGAGGTTTACAGGATATTCATTGCATGGTGGTAAAAACAAACCATATTGAAGACTTATCTCTATATATACAATCCAGTGTCTGTTTGTCTGTCCACTTTCACGCAAGAACTACTTAACGGATTTAGATCTTTTTTTTTTTTTTATACGTTGCTTGAACATTCCGACTGATTTTGCAGCTTCTCTCATTGTGGTATGTATCATAGTTTACTTGCGGTAGCAATTTATTTGTGCCAATCTGAGAGATATGCAGAGGCCCTCCTCACTCACGTGCCTGCCTCAGGGCATTCCTTACCTCCACTTAGCTAGCGAATGAGAGAACTACGAATGGATTTAGATCAAGTTTTTTTCTATAATTTGCTTGAACATTATGGTTCTCTCATTGTGCTATGTACCATAGTTCGCTTGCAGCACAGACTTATTTATGCGAATCTGAAAGACACACCGGGGCCCTTCTCACTCACCCACCAGCCTCGGGGTGTCCCTTAACTCCGCTAATGGGGATTGCGTTACTCTACTCCGGCCCCATTGCGCATATGATCATAGGCTTGTGTGCAGCTGCTTGACCATGGAAATCCATTTCAAGAAGCTCCAGGCATGCAGTTTGTGTGCTGATGTTGCCTTCAGAGGTAGTTTGGAACTCTGTTATGCATGGTGCAACAGACTGTATGCGATTTTGACCCTTGGAGGCCCCTCTCTGTGAGTTTGCATGGTCTACTCCTTTGTGGCCGAGCTGTTGTTGCTCATCGTCACTTCCACTTCACAATAATAGCACTTACCAGCTGACCAGGACAGATCTAGCAGAACAGAAACTTCACATCCTGACTTGTGGCAAAAGTGGTATCCTATGACAGTGCCATGTTTTAAGTCACTGTGTTCTTTAGTGTGACTCATTCTACTGCAGATGTTTGTCAATTGAGATTTCACGGCTAGGCACTTGATTTTATGTACCTGTTAACAATGGCTGAATACCTGGACTAAATAATCTGGAGGGGTGTCCACACATTTTTGGCCATATAATGTACAGTAAATGTGAGTAAAGATTTACCCATGGGGTGCTATAAAAAAAGAAAGTCTCATTTTGCTTTGCTTAAGGCATCTATCCATGTGCAGGTTTACCTAGCGTTCATGTACACCTCACAGTTAACTATAAATGCGAACCAAAATAACGAACAGGTAAACTTCAGCATCGGTAAACCATAAACTGTTATTTACTTGCCCCATGATTCTTGTTCTTTGCTGTATAATTACTGGCTGGGGCAAGAGGCAATCAAGCTTAATTGAGCAATAACATGATGGGGTTTCATTAAAGTGATAGATAATTATATTTTGAAAGGTTGATAATTAGCTGTAACTTATGATTGAGGATGTCTCAGAGTTTTGATAATTTAGTAGAAAACCTTAGCCAATTTGGGACTTTAAATATTTTCTGAAGATGTCATCTATTTCTATATGAGAATGAAAAACATCTTGATGAATAATTTTATCATAATTTATAGCTGTGAGAGTTACACGTTTGTTAAATATGGGTAAGAAGGAGGAACATGGTTCAGGAGGTCTGAAAATTACCAATGTAATTATGCTTAATTTGGTTTTAATATCTAACATTAAGACCTCAAAGGGTATCATTTAGAGTATTTCTAATTCCAGTCTTTCATCATTTATTAATTTGCTTCTTATGAACTCCCTGCATCATAATTTACTTAACTTCACCCTTTTAACTTTTGTAAAATTATTAATGATTTATTTATTAAATAACTAAATAAAGTGGTCTCCATCTGGCAATAGATTGCCAAGGATATCAATGGCACCTGGGTGTGTTGGTGTCACTCAAAAAGATGGGGAAAAAAAACCACCTTTAAATTGCAAAGTGAAAGACAGAGTCTGCCATAGGGCAGTACTCAGTGTCACTATATGTCATTGAGGGAGAAAGTGATGCCATAGAGGGCTGAGGAAATATCAAGAGACCTCTAACGCATTCAAAGAGTACCACACATTCCTAAGCAGGGGCAGCAATAACCCCTTTAAGGAGTTGGGCAGGAGGTGTCATGGCCCTGTTTAGTGAACTGAAAGCTCAGCAATCTAAAAGTGTTGAAAAAGTGGGGCTACCCTCTAAACCTCAGAAGTGAATCCATGGCTTGACTAGAAGTGACCCCAAGATTGACTTTAGAGCTGTCTGGAGCCCAAACATTGTTATCTGGAGATGCTACTTTAACTACATTAAAACTAAACCAAAACCAAAAATAAATGGCAGAAATTCATTTTCTGCCTCATATTCTTAAACTATGAGTCACAACATATTTTGAGTGACACCGTATCGAGATTCACAATTATATTAAATAGGAAAGGATCATGTATCTCGTGATGAGTTGACATGGGCAGTTTAAGCCATCAATATTACCCAACTATGACCTGTGTGGGGACGGCCCAGAGATGACTTTCCCAGCAATTGTCCAGGGGGAAAGGGATGATTGGCAGTGATTCTGGGTCTCGATGACACTAAGAAGGCAAAATTGGTTCATTAGAAAAAAAAAGTTTAAGAAAGTGTTCTAACAAATACAAATAAATAAATAAAAGAATTCCAAAAGGAGCAAAGGGAGACAAATCATACAATAACAAATAAAATCATATTCACAAAATGTGAACCAAAAACAGGTCATGTCATGTTCTAACCTGCTTAATCCAGACCAGGGTCACGGGTGGTGCTGAAGCTTACCCCGTTATATTATTTATTTTTTCTATATTTCATTTCCTTATTTATTTATTTTTTGTAATTCTTTTTTTTAACTTCTTGTAAAGCTACATTTCATTTTCTTACCCACTTAATCCACACTAGGGTTGCAGAGGGGAGTCTGGAACCTGTCTCAGCTAGTATAGCATAGAAGGCAGGAACAAACCCTGGACAGGGTGCCAGGCCATCTCAGGGTAAACACACACACACACACACACACACACACACACACACACACACACACACACACACACACTAGGGCCAATTAGGCATAGCCAGTTCACTTAACCTGCACTGTGACCTATGATACAAACCTTGGTGTCCTTAATGCAAGACAGCAGAACTATCACTATAACACTGTTCTGCCCACCGAAAACATACAGTAATTAACACAATAATAGTCCGAAGATAACAAAAAGATTATACAAAAACAAAACCTTCAGCTAGGAATGAGGCCCTGGACACCATAATATTATCAACACGATAGATAGATAGATAGATAGATAGATAGATAGATAGATAGATAGATAGATAGATAGATAGATATTAAACATTACCAATTTACAAATGCACATATAGCAAACATGATTTTAAGTAATTTTAACAAAGTACAGATATTTCCTAAGTGTAAAGTGATTAGAATTGAACAGTAACAATGTCACAGTCATTGGCACAGCATATTGTCACTGTATATTGGCACATGGCATCATTGCCTGGTAGGATGTCTGCTAGACTAGCTCAGTGCAATTCAGCTTAACTGGTAAGACCACCACAACTGAAGAGTGACTCATTAAAGTGGCTGATTGCTGAGGGAAGAAGTGACTTCATACTTTGCTCTTTGGAGAGTCACAGTTGATTTAGTCTGTAACTGAATGTCCTCCACTGTTTAGCCAAGACCTCATATGAGGGTGGTGAGACTCATTGTCCATGATAGTAAGCAGCTTCCGGAATGGCTGTTTGTTCTACCACTTTCTCCAGAGAGTCAAGTTTGACACCCAAGACTGAACCAGTCTTTTCTTATTTTTTTTTTTTTATTTTTATTTTATTTTATTAATTTTATTACAATCCATACATAGCAATCAAGTTTTTACAAAAAAAAAAGAATTATGTTAAGAACAGATCGATCCCCACCCCGAGAGAGAGAAGCCAAACGGTGTAAAATTTAAAGCTTGTAAACATACCTAAATTAATAAATTCTCTGTGCTTTATAAACTTATTTTTAAAATATTACTGATTAGATCCTGCCATGTTTTGAAAAAGTCTGTACAGATCCTCTAACTGAGTATTTGATTTTTCCAATTTTAAATAATATAACACATCAGTTTCCCACTGACTTAAAAGAGGAGAGTTTGGGTTCTTCCAGTTTATCAGAATAAGCCTGCGTGCCAACAGTGTAGTGAATGCAATCACAATTTGTTTGTCCTTCTCCACTTTAAGACCCTCTGGAAGAACCCCAAACAAAGCTGTTAATGGGTTAGGAGGGATTGTGAGTCCAAGGCTGTCTGAGAGGTAATTAAAAATTTTTGTCCAGAATAATGTTAATTTGGTGCAGGCCCAGAACATGTGACCTGTTGAGGCTGGGACTTGGTTGCAACGTTCGCAGGTTGGATCATGCCCTGGAAACATTTTGGAGAGTTTTAGTCGAGACAGATGTGCTCGATATATAATTTTGAGTTGTATAATTGTATGCTTTGCGCATATGGAGCTCGAGTGAATTCTCTGCATTGCTACTTTCCACTCCTTTTCTGATATATTAATTGAGAGATCTTTTTCCCAGTGTCCTCTTCGATCTTTGAAAGAGAGGGATTGTAAAATGATTTTATATATTGCAGAGATGGAGTCTAATTCCTTAAAATTGAGCAATATTTTTCCGGCGTGGATGAGGGTGCAAGATGAGGAAAATCTGGAAGGTTCTGTTTAACAAAGTTCCTGATTTGAAGATAGTGAAAGAAATGTGTAGTTGGAATGTTAAATTTGGAATGTAATTGTTCATAGGATGCAAAGACGTTGTCTATATAAAGATCTCTAAGCAAGTTAATTCCAAATTTTTTCCAGATATTAAAACTGCATATGTTTGTGAAGGTTGAAAGAGGTGGCTCTCTTGCAGGGGTGCCACAGATAGAAGCTTCTCCATCTTAAAATGCTTTCTACATTGGTTCCAGATTCTAAGTGAGTGGAGCACCATTGGGTTATTAGTGTATTGCTGATAATGTGTGTTTATTGGAGCACAGAGCAGGGAATACAAAGAAGTACTGCAGGATTTTACTTCTATTGCGGTCCAAGCCTGTGTATGTTCTTCTGTTTGTGTCCAGGTTCTTATCGACTGTATATTTGCCGCCCAGTAATAAAACTGGAAGTTAGGTAGAGCCATGCCGCCTTCTGCCTTTTGTCTTTGTAGGGTCACTCTTTTGATGCGTGGATGTTTTGAATTCCAAATAAATGAGGTTATTGTTGAATCTAATTGCTTAAAGAATGATTTATTAATGTATATTGGGATGTTTTGAAATAAAAAAAACAGTCTTTTCAATTGGTTTATTTAATCTGTTACCATCAGCTGCACTAATGCCATTTCCACAGCATGGTAACACATAGAAAAATACACTAGAAACTACAGACTGGTAGAAAACATGTAAGAGTGACCTGCATACATCAAATGACCTCAACCTCCTCAGGAAATAGAGGTGAGTATGACCATGGGCAGATCAACCAGCCAGGTGTTCTAGGTGCATCTTGATGGCAAAGGGCCTTGTCACTACTCACAATACTCATGAAATCACTCAGGGATTTGATCAATCCTGACAAAACGATCGGGTATCCATGCACACAACTCACTTACGGGGAACCCATCCTCACCCCTCTTTACCCCTTGAGTCTCCACTGGAGTAGAGTCTCTACAAGTGTGAATCAGTAGAGTGTCTGCATGTTTCATTGTTTCCATCTGTGAGGGAGCTGTAATCATCAAGTCTCCTAGGGAGCTGTGGGGTCTTAAACTGGCCTTGACTATAATCCTTTTTGTATATGACCTTTATTTTGATACTCAACTGAAGCTTGTCTATAGATGCACCTGAGGTACTTATATGTCCTCAGCACCTCCACATCTTCACCATTGTTGAGAACGGGGAAAGAGTGGGTTGGCCTTCCAGATGTCTGCAGTTCTCTTATTGATGTTGACTTGCATTTGGTTCAGTTTTCACCATTCAACAAAATCCTTCACTAGGACTTTACTCTCCTGCCCACTACTGATACATCCAACTATGGCTGTTTCATCGGAAAATATCTATAGATGACATGATTTAGTATTGCATCTAACATTTGGAGCCAGTACAAACACAGCAATTGTAGACGAAATTGACATAACAGAACAAACACCCGTCATATCAGTTGTCATTTTTAATTTCAAGTGATAAAACAAGCTTAATTCACATAAAATCACTCAATGGAAGCAAAGACAATTCGCATTTGTGTTTTGTCGACTTTTTAGAAGTATCGTTTCTATTTTGCGCATAACTGCAATGGAAATGCAGGTAAAGGGGAACTTTGATTTTTTTTTTGTTTATTGCATTTGAACACTTCAGCTCTGGCATAAGCAAGAAAACCAGAAAAGATCTATTTCAGAATGTATTGTTTCATTTCCTTTTTGTTCCTCTGCCTGCATTGTGTTTTTGAGCAGAAGCAGCTGTAATGTTTCAGGTTTGCTGGAGGTTGTTCCCATTTCTCTGGTTGCTCATTATTGTCTTGCCAGGTGAAGCCCCCAGGCTGCTTATTTCATTTTTTTTGTCTGTGCAGCTGCACAAGATATCATCAAGCTAAGGTTCAAAGGTCTCCCAAAGTACTACTATCTGCTGGACTTCTTGCTGAATTATTCTATGCCATCTATGGCTTCCTACTTTTATCTGTTTTGTTTATTGAGCACTGTTTTAACATCTTCCACACAATTTACACTAGCATTCAAAAAGCTTTGGAATCACCAAAACATTTTCAGATTTTTGGCAAATTTATTTTTTTATCAAAGTAGCATTACATTAATTTAAAATAGCCAAGACCTTACTAATGTTGCAAACGGCTATCACTATTTGAAATGACAAATTCACGTATGATTGCAAAGCCCCAAATGTTAGTAGCCATTGCTCTCTTTCTCTTTGCTCATCCTTAACTAATTGCATTTAAATGCTAATTGGTTATTAAAAAAAAAACCTTTATAATTCTGTTAGCACAACTGAAACTTGTTATTCTGTTGTGGCTCGGAGCAGGAATGTCAGGTTGTAAAGCAAATGAATAGCTGGGACACCAACCGGGTCATTCCACTAATTAAAAAAATGTCCAACAAAAAATATCCATCCATCCATCCATTTTCCAACCCGCTGAATCCAAACACAGGGTCACGGGGGTCTGCTGGAGCCAATCCCAGCCAACACAGGGCACAAGGCAAGAACCAATCCTGGGCAGGGTGCCAACCCACTGCAGGACACACACAAACACACCAAGCACACATTAGGGACAATTTAGAATCGCCAATCCACCTAACCTGCATGTCTTCGGATTGTGGGAGGAAACCAGAGCGCCCGGAGGAAACCCACGCAGACACGGGGAGAACATGCAAGCTCCACGCAGGGAGGACCCGGGAAGCAACCCAGGTCAACAAAAATATGCCTCTTGGTATCTATAAAGCAGCCTGCTTAGGCAAATGATCAACAAAAAATATTAGGCTCCTTGTGCTGAAATAAGGGCCAGCCACTGGAGCTACATTCGGTGGTTCCCACTGTTTGCAAAGGAAGCTTCCTTCTAGGCAGCAGGCTTCTTATATATATCGTGGGCGGAGCTAAGTGCCCTCACTGGGCTGTTTCTCAGTGCTGCGTGGAGAGATGAAGAAGAGAATGTTAGCAACAGCGCCCCCTCTTGCCCAGCGGGTTATCACATACCTTGATCAAGCTCATGAGGAGATCCTCTGATGTGCATGTGTGACACTGTTCAATAAAGCAAGTTGTGGTGGACGGCCGGGATGCCCCTTTGACACTGAATCTGGGGGAGCAGCCATGGGATGCATTGGGGCCACAATTGTGGAACACTGGAGCTCATCCCTGTTGAGCTCCGTGGCCACCACCAGGGGGAGCTGCACGGCTTCCTGAGCCTGTGTGGGTTGTAACCCAGCACACACCCGGAAGTGCAGCCTTAATTAGGTTAATTATCACCTGAAGCACTTCCGGGTGGGCTATAAAAGGAGCCTGCAGCCACTACTCGAGGCACCATAGTCGGGAGGAGGAGGACAAAGCTACCTAAGAGTAGTGGAGGAGAAAGAAGAGTGTGGTTTTTTGGGTGTTTTCTTTGTGTGTGTTTTTGGGGATTGTGTAGGGCCTGTGGGACACGGGAAAGATGTGCCCCACAGCTGAAGACAAAATAAATCTTTTTATTTATTTTTAACTGTGCCTCCGTTGTCAGTCTGTGTTCTGGTTGACTCCTATATAGTGCCTTTGCCACAAAGTAAATTGTCCTTGGGTCGCCAGGTACTGGCATACTGAAGGCTCAATTCTGGAATCAAAAATAAAGAAACACATCAGTGTATTGTTTCGTGAAAGGACAAGTATTTCATGTGACAAATTGCCAAGAAACAGATGATTTCCTACAAAGATGTCTATCACTGTCCTGGGAGTAGAGGGCAAACTGGATCTAAGCAGGATAGGAAAAGAAGCGCTAGAACCACTATGACTCCTAGGTACAAAATCAAAATAAGTATTGTTATTATGACAAGAGACAATTTTCATTTAGCTCCAAAATGGTGATGGAGCCAGTTTTCACTTGGGAGGTGAGGAAGCAGCGGGTTTAGCTGGTTGGGAACTGTGTTTATGTCATTAGGAACGTGACCATAAATCACTGCTGAGAGATAGCAGAAACACCAGAAGTGGTCAGATCAACCATTTGGTACATTCTTAAAAAGAAGGAATGCACTGGTGAGTTCAGCAACACCAGCAGGCCTAGACAGCCATGGAAAATAACTGTACAGAATGATTACAGTATTCTGTCCTTGGTGAAAAAGAATCCCTTCACATTTAGCCAAACCAAGAACACTCTCCAGAGTAGACCTATCATTGCCAAAGTCTACAATCAAGAGAGGACTTCATGAAAGTAAAGACAGAGGGTTTACCACAAAGTGCAAAGCACTGGTAAATCTCAAGCATAGGAAGGACAGATTAGACTTTCCCCGAAAACATTTTTTAGGAGCCTGTCCAGTTCGGGAAATATTTTTTTTGGGACAAAAGGAAACTAAGATGAATATATATCAGAATGATGGAAAGAGAAGAGTATGGGGACGAAAAGAAATAGCTCATGACTTAATGAATAGCACATCATCTGTGTAACATGGGGGGATGCAGTGTTATGGCATGGGCATGCCTGATTGCCAATGGAAGTGGGCCCCTGGTGTTTACTGATGATATGACTGGTGGCAGAAGTAGCAGGATGAATTCTGAAGGGTACAGGGCTACACTGTCTGCTCAGAGTCATACACATGTTACAAAACACATAGAATGATGCTTCACAGTACAGATTGACAATGAGCTACAACATACTGGGAAAGCAAACCAAGTGCTTTTCAATGTAAAGTAGTGGAATATTCTTCAATGGCCAAGTGAATCAACTGACCTCAACCCAATTGGACATGCATTTCAGTTGCTGAAAACAAAACTGATGGTAGGAAGTCCAACGAACAAGAGGCATCTGAAGACAACTGCAGTAAAGGCCTGGAAAGGCATCACTTGGGTGGAAACCCAGCAGTAGGAGAAGGCCAGGGGGTTCAGACTATAGGTAGTAGTTGACTGTACATTTTGAAAGTGATCTTTATATTTATCATTATGTTAGCTTGTACAATTACTTTTGAATCCCTGAAAATAGGGGGAGCATGTATAAAAATGTCTGTCGTTTCTAAACGGCTCATACAATATTTTTGTTAAACCCCTTGAATTAAACTTGAAAGTCTATAATTCAATCACATCTTGCTAGCTTAATTTCAAATCCAAAATTGCGTCATTGTCCAAATACTTATGGACCTGACTATATATATATATATATATATATATATATATATATTGTGATGGACAGCCAGCAGCTTATCCTGGCCGACACATCCAAGACAGTAGATGGAGTCCTCCCTGCAGCATGGAGGTGCCCTGGATTCCCGCAGGGCATCATGGGAGATGGAGTTTGGATTCACAACCCTGCTGGGTACCGTGGGCACCACCGTGGGCAGGAAGACGTGGGGATTTTTATTTTCCCTATAGCCCGGAAGTACTCCCAAGTCACAGGGACAGAAGAACAGAAGTACTTCCAGGGTGAAGAGAAAATACAGGTCTTCATCTGACCCGAAGTGCTACTGAATCACATGGACTGAAGGACAGGAGCACTTCCGGTCAAGGACTATATAAAGGACTATGTGAGACCCAGAAAGCTGAGCCGGAGTTGGGAGGTAGAGTGGCGGAGCTGCTGGGAGAGGAGGATTGATTTATTGTATTGTATTATTGTGATTATTGATTTGTTTATTGTGGTGGTTGTGGTGCTTTGGAGCAATACTGGGAGAAGAAATAATTAAAAGAATTCCTGGTGCTTTTACTTGGCGTACTGGACATTTGAGGGGTCTGAGGAGTGACAGCGCACTCAAGTATCACAATATACTGTATACTGCTAGTATATATGTTTATGGAGTAAACATGGCAGCTCCACTCTCCATTTGCACCAATGAAGATCAGCTAGCTGTGGTCTGCTTTGGTTTAACAGACTCACACTACAGACTTGCTTAATGTTGTCGTTGGTAGTGTCGTCGGTCTTCATGCCTAATACTTGACTGACCATTTTTGAACTTCTCTGACTATTTATACACACTCTGCTGTGGTAAAACATCGTCTCCATATTCTTCTGAAAGCCTCCCATGGATCATGGCTGCTGGTATTCCTCTAGCCAATAAAAATGCGGATCACTGCTCATTGCTTGGTACAAACCGAAAGAGGAGCGGCCATGTTTATTCCTAAAAAACAACAAAAGAAACTGAATAATCGAGGTCAAAACACTGCCACGGTGGAAATCTGCATGGCCAACTCATACCAAATGATCACAAAAGTGTGAATAATTCTTGACTTACCCTCGTAATTTTAAAAAGCCACTTGCAACAAACATATGCAAAAAACAATTTCTCCCTTTCCCACAAAGCTAAATGAGTGAAAATTTAAGTGCTAAATCCAATTATCCTGAAATAATCAACTGCCTAAAAACACTTAGAATACTGAGTGTTTAATATTAATAATATGTTTCTTTCGGTCAGAAAGTTTTCTCAGATTTTGACTACTTCTGGCAGCTGTGACTCCTGTATGTCTTCACATTAATAAAATATTTGGCATTGAGGAAAGATTTGAATATTTCCTAGACATTCAATAGCAATATTAAAAAAGGGGGGAAGGTGACTGAAAATGGGAATGTATGAAATTATTTAAATAGGGTGTGGACGCATATAGAGAATGTCCATATAAATGGCTCCAGGAAGCCTTTTCTTGTTCAGTCTACTTAGAATCAAGTGGCAGGTTAAGCTGCAGCAACGGACATACATATACATGAAGAAGCACAAATGATGGATAACGGGCTTCTCACTCCTCAATCTTTTTCAAAATAACCTTTCTTCCTGCAAGGTAGACTTTGAGCACTCTGCAGTGTAAAGTTGAGATGTCACCATTATACTCAGGAAGAAGAATCATATTTCAAACTACAGCAGTGGGAAATTAGTCATCACTATACATTTCATTTCGGCGGTGATTTGATATTACTATAGCAACATAGCCCATCATTGTTGAGGAGAATGGCATTATAAAAGTAAAGTTTTATTATGTGGGAAAAGTTTTCCAGGTAAAATATTTCAGTTTGTAAAAGAGAAGCTGTAGGAACAAGAAATCTGTACTAACTGTATTATTTTGGATATTTTTAAATGAAAATCTGTAACTTGAATACATCTGTAATCCTATTGGTTACTAACGATGTTATTGATCTACTCAATCAGTAGTGTGGTCACTTTTTCTATGGTATCGTTTCTTGTGACTGAAGACAGAGAGATATAATTAAAGTTAGTAAAAAAATCTTTTATTAAATACACACCAGGCAAGGGTAAGATGACAGAGAAGCACAGTCCTAGGACACCTGCCCTTCATCTGCCTCGAGGGGTCGGTATCCCAAATCTTTTATAGGGCCTTTGTCTTATGACTTTGGTTGCACAAGAATTTCAAACCGTTACATCTTACAACATTTTGCTTGGATCAGCATTTACCACATCCTTTAAGTTCATCAGTTGGTCACTTGTGGTTTTTGTTTGTTAGGAGAAACAAGTTT
>NW_024385775.1:0-23000 GCF_016835505.1 Polypterus senegalus
CTTATATTCTTTTCCTACTTTTTAAATAAAAGGAATTGTAGCCTCATTGATGCCGTAATGGCATCCTATAGCAGTGTAGCTTTTCCCTTCCTTCGACATATCCAAAACTTTTACCTTTTCGGCAATTGTTAACATCTTTCATTGGTGCTTGGGCACGGTCCCTGAAGCAGTACTAGGAGCAGATCGTTTTGGAGCCATAATGAAGGGCTTGACTATGCACAAAGATAAACACAAAAAAGCACAAAAGTTAACTCTTTACACAGCGAAACACGTTGATGCTGAAAAGGAACAAGCCAGGAACTCTTCCGTGGCCAACCCACTGAGTAACTTGATCACCAATTTCGATCCACGCCTGCCTCATTTAAGAGAGAGCAGTGGAATGACGATTTTCGCGGTTTGCCCGAATGCGGTTGTTCTTTCCAGGCAGCTCACAAGCCGACGGATCCATACCACACAAGCCCTTTTTCTGCTTGAGAACGATCTGTTGTATCGGGTGGCGACCCATGAGGGCTAGGTGCGGAAGTTGCTCCTAGTTCTGAGTACCTTCCGGCGGGAGGTATGTGAACAAGCTCACGCTCACCTCCTAGGCGCCCACCTCGGGGCCAAAAAAACTTTAGAGAGGATTAAACTCCGCTTTTACTGGCCTGGGATCAACGAGGAGGTCCGGCGTTTCTGCCAATACTGTCCGGAGTGTCAGATTCGCCAGATTCCTAGGAGGGACCAAGCCCTCTCGCCCCTATACCCTGATCGATATTCCTTCGACAGAATAGGGTGGACTTAGTAGGACCCCTGGAACCCTCAAACCGTGGCCATAAGTACATATTAGACATGGTGGATTACGCTACCCGACACTCAGAGGCAGTTACCCTGCGCGCCGCTAACACAAAAAATATCGCACGGGAATTAGTCAACTTATTTTCTAGAGTGGGTATACCCAAAGAAGTCCTCACGGACCAGGGTACACCCCTTCACCTCGGATACGCTCAGGAGGTCAGCCAAATTACTCCGGATAAAGCACCTGAAGATATCTGTCTATCACCCGTAAACAGACGGGCTGGTAGAGTGTTTTAATCAGACACTTAAACACATTCTCCGCAAAGTAGTCAACGCCGATGGCAGGAACTGGGACCAGCTCCTTCCGCTAGTGCTTTTGCCTACTGGGAAGTGCCCCAGGCCTCTACGGGCTTCTCCCTTTGAGTTGTTGTATGGGTGACAACCCCGAGGAATTTTGGACATACTAAAAGAGGGATGGGAGGCTGAGGCCCTTCCCTCCTCCAATATATTGGAGTATGTGGCGCAACTGCGCCAGGCTCGCTAAAATCAGGCCGCTCCTAAAGAACCACGCGTGACTCGCGCGCAGGCAGCACAGGCCTGGTGTTACAATCGTGAACTCCGCCCCTCCGGGAGTTCCGCCAGTGATGGTGCTTGTTCCTATCTCCCACTCTAACTTACTAGCTCACTGGCAAGGGCCATACGAGGTTAAGGAAAGAAAGGCTCGCCGACTATTTGGTTAAACAGCCCAATCGTCGGCCAAGTGAAAGGATCTACCACGTGAAATTTATTAAAACCCTGGAAGGACAGGGAGGAGTCTCCCAACACACATAGATCCTCTCCCTATTCACATGCACATCTGCCCTTAACCTCGGTGACGAGCTGACACCCTACAGCGCAGGAGATAACCCACTAATCCGAGCTGTCCCTGAAGTAGTGAGTGAATCACCGGGCCGACCTTGCTGATTGTGCACGCACATAGTCACGGACCCTGGAGTAATCGTCCGAGAGACCCTATAGACTCCTGGAGGCAAAACGTGCTGAAATGGAATTGGAGGTGCAACGGATGTTGATATGGACATTGTTGAGGAGAGCCATAGTCCCTGGTCCAGTCCTATCGTCCTCGCTTCCAAGCCGGACAGCTCCTGGAGGTTCTGTAATGACTTTAGACATCTAAATCAGGTCTCCAAATTCGATGCCTACCCGATGCCCTCGCATTGATTAACTACTTGAGCGGCTGGCACGGCTCAATACTTAACTACTTTTGATATGACGAAAGGGTACTGGCAAATTCCCCTAACGGCATCTAAAAAAAGAGAAAATGGCCTTTAGCACCCCTAGCGGACATTGGCAATACAAGGTCCTCCCATTTGGCCTGCACGGGCCACGGGCTGACCTTTCAACGCCTGGTGGATAGAGTGCTGAAGCCCCACCAGTCCTATAGTGCCGCCTACCTGGATGATGTAGTCATCTATTCCGCACCTGGAAGGAGCATCTACTGCAGGTCTCCGCTGTCCTCGCGACACTAGCTAAAGCCGGCCTCCGCATAAACCCTCTCAAGTGTTTTTTTTGGCTTGAAGGAGGTCAAGTATTTAGGCTACCTGGTGGGACGAGGACAGGTGAGACCACAATGTTCAAAAATTAATTACATCTTGGAATGGCCCCGCCCAAATACCAAGAGACAGGTGCAGGCTTTCTTTGCGATTGGTGGGGTACTACTGCCGTTCAGCATTCCGCTTCTCCAAAGGGCAGCACCCTTTGACCAATTTAACAAAGAAGGGCACTCCCTTATACGTGGTATGGAACGACAAAGCGGAACACGCATTCAGTGATCTGAAAAGGCCCTAACGCCGCACCTGTATTAAGGACACCTGATTTTGGGCTCCCTTTTATTCTCCAGACCGACACTTCAGACACAGGCCTGGGCGGCGTGTTGAGCCAAAGCGCCGATAGTGTCGAACACCCCGTGATATACTTAAGCCGGAAACTGCTGGACTGAGAGACCAGGTATGCGGCAGTGGAGAAGGAGGCCTTGGCCATCAAGTGGGCGGTGACCCATCCCATCTCCTCGCTACCTGTTGGGTTGCGAATTCACTCTGGTGACTGATCACGCTGCGCTTCAGTGGATGTCCCTACACAAAGAGTCGAATCCGCAGGTCACCAGGTGGTTTCTGGATTTGCAGCCGTATAAGTTCACTGTCACTTATCGCCGCGGCAACC
This sequence comes from Polypterus senegalus, assembly GCF_016835505.1. Taxonomy (NCBI): domain Eukaryota; kingdom Metazoa; phylum Chordata; class Cladistia; order Polypteriformes; family Polypteridae; genus Polypterus; species Polypterus senegalus. The sequence continues at coordinate 2,992 of NW_024385775.1, forward strand.
TTCAGGCCAATGCCGATGCCCTCTCATATCCAAGACCTCTCGGTTAGGTCCACCCGACCTGGCGGTCTTGGGCTGGGGAGGGGGTCGTGTCACGCACGCGCTGAGTAGGAGACCGCGGACGGACCTTAACACGCTTGGGAAGACATTCGCCGGCAGGAGTGGCGGAGTACTAACCTTTCTCCTTTGCTTTCTTACAGAAGAAAAGACGCCGCCACAATAAGCCTCATTTTCCCGCAGCACGCTACTTCCGCCCTTCCTCCTCCATTGTTCCTGACGCCATCGATCCCATCTTCCCCACGGTTCCTTCCCAGCATTCCTCCACTTCCGCTCCTCCTTTATAATGTCTTTGCCGACGCCATTTTCGGCGTCATATATGTGTTTGTTTTGCTTTATCATAGCAATTTAGTATACTGGGGCCGAAACCCCAAACCTTTATGCTGTCTTCTTCTTCATTTATTACAGTATAATGATGGAGAACTCACAGCACATTTCTGTATGTACTAAAATCAATTTGATAATTATGAAGTAAACCATGCAAGAACACTGCCTGAGAGCCAATACAGCCTATGTGACAAAATAGAGTGGTCAGAGGACTGTGCTTAATTAACTTAATTAGTGTTGACTTTCCTTCATCAGAGTTTATAAGAATGTCATGTAGTGCTCTTTCCATGCCTTGTCCAGTGTGGAAGCCAAATATGAATTTCTCAAATAAATTGTGATATGAAAGGTGAGACTGTGTGATAACTACTTTTCAAGTAAATTTGAAATAGGTCTATAATTTTTAAACATATGTAAGTCTAGCTCTGATTTTCTTCAGTAATGGTCTGACAACTGATACTTTTAGTGCATTATAAACTGTGCAAGCCAGTAATGAACTAGTGATAAAGCTAAGAACAGGTGCTGCTAAAAGAGCCATTGAGCTTTTTAATAGTTTTGTCGGGACTAAAGCACAGATAGTAGGTTTAATTTTAGAAATAACACCTATGACTTCCTTTACTGTAATCAAGTTAAAATTACTAAAGTGCCATAGACAAGGAATGACAGAGTTTGACAATATTTAGCTTGTAAGGTTGACATTAACATCTAGAATCCTATGCTGTCAATTTCATCATTAAAGAAGTTAATAAAATCTACACTGCTAATGTTTATACTCCTAAAAAGAGCCTTGTTATATTTTTTAACGCTGTCTGGCTGGGTGAGATGCTTAAGGTCAGAGCACAGGATCAGCTACTTTATTTGTACAGCACCCCTGCTAACTGATGACTAAAATACTTGTTATGAGGGTCAGTTTTGACATCTATGTTGATATAACAATCCCCTATCAGTGCTACATGATAGTAATTTATAGCTTTACCAGGTAAAAGACTGCCAAATTCAGTCATGAACAACAAACACGACCCTGTTGGTCTGTAGACTAGTACTACAATTATATTGAAATCTGTTTGATTATCTAATATGAATGACTAAAAGGATATAAATTTGCCTACATTTTTAGAAATGATTTTCAGTTCACAAAATTATCCCAAGGGCATCTTCTCGACCAGTATCTCCTGATTAATGAAGAAATATAAAATCATTTGGTGCTGCCTCACCTAAAGGAATTGTATCTGATTTAATAAGCCAGGTTTTAGTAAAGAAAACACAAATCAGATTTTATATCTACTTAATATAATATAATTTACAGAAGCAGCTTTATTTCCCAAGAGTGACTGTTTACCAAACAGCATTTTATACTGCAGAGATGCATTTCAGTTGGTATTATAATCTTTGTTTTAATTTGAAATAAATTACTACCGTAGGCAGCTCTAGGGGGGGATATGATTTTAAATTTAGGCTTAATTAAGATGTAGTTCTTCAGGTAATTAATCAATTTAGGTTTATGTCCATGACTAAATTTATAAAATGCCTCACAACAGGGATAAGCTACAGAATAATAACACTGACAATAAACCAACCAGAATTGATGGATGAAAATGACAGTTTTCATTTCAAAGTGTATTCCACTTTGAGTGTGGTTGTGCTGAAATAAATAAATTAAAAAAATAATTAAATACATTTATAAAGAAATAACCAAAAACATCTCAGGCCACATTTATTTATTTATTCTCACATATTATGGTGTTTTTATTTATATATGGTTACATTTCACAAAGAAAGAAAGAAAGAAAGAAAGAAAGAAAGTTTTAGACTCTTGGGGCACTTTGCTATCAGGCATTTTTCAATGTGTCCTGGCAGTGTCCACCACACAGTGTAAAGCAATGCCAAATCGTTACCCCTTCATCATCGTACTTAGGGGTTACTATGAGGTGTTCATCTTAGTATGCAGCTGTGTCCAATTTTCTCTAAACATGTTATAAACAGTAACATTAAAAGTATATAAACAGTTCCTTTAAAAGTGATTTTACAAACCTAAGTCAAGCTAGGTTGTTTGGAATGAGCTTATCTCCTAGCTGTTGTAAGAATGACGCTATATAGCCCACCCAACACAGATTAGACACGGAGGCACGGTAAAATAACATAAACTTTTATTTTCTTCTTCTGTGGCTACGCCTTCCCATACCCTACAGACACAACACAGTCCCAAGCACACAATAAACGCAAATCTTGTCTTCCTTATCCACCACTCCTCACCAAGCTTCTGCCCTCCTCCCACCCACTCTGGCCACTGAGTGCAGGTCGCTGGCCCTTTATAGTTCACCCAGAAGTACCCAGGTGCTTGATCCCTGATTTCCGGCTGCATTTTCAGGTGCGACGAATTGATTGCTCACACAGGCTCAGGAGTCCCAAATACAGCGCCCCCTGGCGGTACTGCGGGACCCAACAGGGCTGCACCCAACTCCCATTCCCAGGATGACCTCGGGGACCCGAGGCACTGTTCCACCCCAGGAGGCGGCCAACTAGTGTTCAGAGGGAGGTATTGCAATGTCCATGGCTGCTCCCCACTGAATATAGTGTGCAGGGGTGTCCTGGCTGGTTAACGATGCCAAGCCCCTGTCACACTGTCCTTTCATGAAAGTCATTTGTGCAGCTTTGTACATAATCAAGTGTGAAAGTACACATACCCCAAAAAACAGGAAAATGTTTAAAGAAAAAAATTAGATTTTTAAAGGCTGGAATAGGCACATTTATACACAATTTGCACTTCATGAGTCACAATCATCTTAAAATGTGGCTGTGTGAAACCACATCTTGAAACAACTATGCCTTTATTACATCTCGCCTAGATTATGGTAATTCCTTACATGTGGGTTTGACAAAATCTGCTCTGTCGCACCTTCAGCTTGTTCGGAACGCGGCAACTAGATTCTTAATTTGGTCAAGAAGAAAGGATCACATCTCCCTCATTTTAGCCTCTCCCCACTGGCTACCAGTGAGGTGTCGCATTGATTTTAAAATCTTTTTTGTTTGTTTTTAAAGCCTTGCATAGTCTTGCTCCAAAATATATCTGTGATCTCCTTCACCACTATGTGGCACCAAGAGCACTGAGGTCATCTGGACAACTTGTAGTGCCAAGATCTTGGCTGAAGTCGAGAGGAGCCCAAGCTTTTTAGTTGTTGCTCCTAGGCTTTGAAATGACTTGCCTTTTCAGATCAGGTCTTCATCCGCTACTGAGGATTTTTGTATAATATGATTGTGGTGAATGTTATAATTGGTTATTTGCATTGTGTTCACTTTAATGCTTCTTTGTACAGCACTTTGGCGCACCCTCTGTTGTTTTAAATGTGTTTTTATAAATAAATAATCTTATATAATGTAATCTATTTGGACCTTGCTCATCAACCTCAAGCATGCTGTATAGAATCACAAAGCTGTAGACGTTCATTGGCTGCTGCCTGACACATCCAGTGATTACGACAGTAGCATCAGCAAATCGCCTGCCAATACTACTTTGCCTCAAACTAAACGAATCATGTGTTGACCCAGGCCACCAAGTCACAATGTTTGTCAGTCTCATCTTGCCCCCAAAGATGACTTGTGTCTTATGCACTGTTCCTCAACCTGTGGATTGCAATCCAAATGTAACAGGTAATTGGATGTTTTTTTGTTTTTGGTTTTTTATAAAAGCCATTCAGCATCCCAGCAGTAATTTGTTGTATACTTGTACCTGAAGAACTGCCCTGCCACCCAACATCATCCTTTGTCTACATGCTTGAAACGACAAGGGCTCCACTCCTGCTCCTTGATATTAAAAGTTCTAGAAATAATAAAAAAGCTTTCATTTATATACACGTAGAAGCAGGCTACACCAAGAGGGACTCTCCCTGACATTACTTAAATCTGGCACAACATTTGAATTACCCCTCACCCACCCACCTGCTCTTCAATGTTACCTAAGTATAACTAAGTGTGCCCAAGAGACGTACCCCCCTCAAACTTTTGCTTAAAACTGGATCCCATAGCCAAAAAGGTTAAGAACCACTGCATTAATGGAACGTTACTGCTAATTGTTAACAAAAACAGCGTCATTTTCACCAGGTGTCTTGTTTCAATATAAGTACAGTCCATTACTCTGATTACATTAGAAAATCTGGACACTGCTGCAGATTGCTTTTTTATGTTGTTCAAAACCAATCGGCATCATGGGCCAAAGAGTCCTGCCAGTCCCTGTTTTCTTTGTATATGACCATCTCCATAGTCCAGGGCCATCTTAACAGCATCATAGACCCCAAGCCAAAGTAAGACTGGGGCCCCTGTTTTGAAAACAAAACAGAAGGCAGTGAGGTGTAGTGGTTAAGGCTTTGGACTTGAAATCCTGAGGCTGTGGGTTTAAATCCTACCACTGACACTGTGTGACCCGTAGCAAGTCACTTCATCCGCCTGTGCTCCAGTTGGAACAAGAAAAGAAATGTCTCAAATGTTGTAAGTTGCTTTAAATAAAGGCGTCGAACAAATATGTAAATGTAGACATATACAGAGGTTTTAGAAACATTGTGGGTCCCTATGATTCTTGGGCCCACAAACAAGTGATCATACATTGAGATGGCCCTGCCATAGTCTTCATTCAGCACCAAACAGGACATGTTGTGTTACACCATTAGGCCATATTTAAGCTGTAGGGAATGAGATTTATAGCTCTCTGTGTGCAGAGACAGAATCACGTCTGTGTTTTCACTGTACTTTGGCTTCAAATCCTGAGAAGTGACAATATGTAGCCAATATAAACTGAGGAAAAAAGTTCTCTAGTGCAAATATGCAGTATTGGCTATCTTAAAAGTCAACTAAAACAGAGTCCGTCAATCATGATCATCATTTCCGAGGTTTAATATTTTTGTCACATCAACACACGCTATAATAACAGCTTGGTGATATGAATTATTATAAGCATGAGTTGTCAGACAGCTGGATTTGCTACATTTTTCTATTTTATCAAGGGTGCTGCATAGCGAAATGGGTGCCCGTGAGGTGACACTCCTATGGTCATGGATGACTTCGTTGTGACCACTGGCACTGACAGGGCTGACTATGAGGATTGAATCGCTATATACTAGTTCCAACGCCCTGAGCCGCATCGCTGGACTTGGTACTCCAATACTGGTGGTGTGGTGAAGAAGATCGATCACATCCTCATAGACAGACACTGGAGGGTTTTACAAAAATGCAGTGTTTACAGAAGTGCCCAGTTTGTGCCCACAGATTTGTTGTTGCTACTCTGAAAATCCAGCTCAGATCCAGTAGGCTACCACCTACTAGGAAAATGAGGCCAGACCTGGCCAGAGACTCCAGATCAGGCTGTTTCTAATGAGTTTGCATGCAGTTTGTGTGAGGAACTTACAGACTTGGGGGTGACTGCCGATACTAATGTAGATGTGGGAGACTTTCCATGACAAGATCTTGAACATTGCTGAGGGTTGTGTTGGTGTTACTGGTGTTCCAGAAGGAGGTGTTTCATCTCTCAGGACACCCTGGATATCATTGAGAAGAGTTGCAGCGACAGCTTGATGGCAACTCCGGTCTGTACCAGGAACTGAGAAGGACAGCTGCAAGGGCTCTGAGGGCAGAAAAGTAGGTGTTTGTTAGAGCAATCTATGAGCAAGTGACACACTATATACGGTCTATTGACCTATGTTTTCTTTATAGAGGAATCAAAGCATTATGCACATCCGTGATCTGTTCCTTGAGAGTAGCAGTCATGACAGCTGATGGAACAGTCCTACAGATAACACTGCAGTTGTGACCCATTGGGCTGGCTACTTTGAGCAGTTGTTCAAAGCTGATCATCTGGCTAGGACATTGGATATCTCTGGGTCCATGGTTCTTGAGGCTGATCCTCCAATTATCTGTAAACCACCCAATCTCACTGAAATTGACAGGTTATGAACTGGCTGACGGTAGGGAAGGTTGCAGGTATCTGTGGTATCAGGGGTGAACTTCTCCAGGTTGTTGGTAAGGCTGTCCTCTTGGCATTGCAAGCAATCTTTGCTTTCATTTGTGAGACGGGGGTCATTCGAACTGATTGAAAAACGGGACTTGTCACACCTATCTGGAAAGGGAAGGGTGATCGTCTGGATTGCGGCAACTACAGGTGGATGACATTGCTCTTGGTGCCAGGTAAGATCCTTGTTACAGTCTACCATCAATCACATCATGGCACTGTGGGTTCTCATGGAGCTCAAATGAGAATATTGGCACGGATTCTTTGTAGTCTTTGTTGATTTTGTAAAACGTTCGACTCAGTTAATCGAGCTGTCCTGTGGGACATCCTGAGACTTCAAAGTTGCTGGATATCATGGCTGGCCTGTAGTGCAGAGTGGAGGGAGAATCCCTGCGTTTTCATCAGTTGATTCTGGGGTTCGTAAGGGGTGTGTTCTTGCACCTACTCAGTTCAGTGCTTGCATGAACTGGGTGTTGTGCAGGATCTTGGGATCTAGCGGCTGTGGGGCATTTGTTGGTGAAGAAAGATTCACTGATCTTGACTTTGCTGACAATGCTGTGACCTTTGCAGAGTCAATGTAGGCTCTGATCGGGGCTCTTACCAGACTAAACGAGGAGTCTGAGTGTCTGGGCTTGCTGGATAAAAACCAAGATCCAAGCCTTTAATGACCTCTTGACACAGCCATCAGCAGTGTGTCTGTCTGTGGAGAGAGTGTCAACCTTGTTGAGAGATTTACTTAACCTCAGCAGCGACATTCATCTCTCTGGTGACTCTTCCTCTGAAGTCAGTAGATGGATTGGGAGAGCATGAGGGTTCATGGGATCACTGGAAAGGGCTGTGTGCATGTCCTGATATCTTTGCAAAAGAAGGAAAGATCCAAGTCTTTAGAGTCTTGGTGCTTCCTGTTTTGCTGTATGGTTGCCAGACAATGACACTCTCCAGTGAGACAAAATCTGGACTCTTTCTGTACTGTGTCTCTTCGAGAATCCTAGAGTACTGTTGGTCTGACTTTGTGTTGAATGAGTGGTTGCTCATGGAATCCCGAATGAGGCACATTGCTTGCCTGGTAAGGGAGCGTGAGTTACAGCACTTATGGCCAGGTGGTGCGATTTCACAAAGGTGATCCGGCTCGAAGGATTCTCATTGTTGAGGACCTGAGTTGCTGGACCAGGCCAAGAGGACGCCCCACGCAACACCTGGCTGTGGCAGATAGATGCTCACTTAAGAGGTGTGGGACTGGACCGCATGCCTGCCTGGGGTTGGCCAACAAGTATCCTGAGCTGTTTCGTCATGTGTTGGGTGCGGCAACATGCTGTACCAGTGCATGCTCCCCGACCTGAGTTATTAAAGTTAGATTATTAAAAATTAAAAGATCTGTAAAGTGAAAATATATTATAAATACATAGATAAACTTATGTTTTTTCTATACTTTGCTTACACTCTTACGTTTTGAAAATGTAACGCTTACATTTAGTTTTCCAGATGAAAATAAATTTATGGATATTTTAATCCTCATGAAGTGATGGCAGACATGCTTGCTTGAGAAACCATGTACACAATGGAAAAAATCAGTAATGTTGAGCATGGTTAAAGTTTAAAGTAATAGCTTAAGAGATGTGTGATCGACAGGATTTCTTGACCAGCACCTCCCTTGACACCCCTCAAAACGGAGCAATTTGCCAGTTTTTAACAGATGCCCTCTTTTACAGGACTCACACACTACACAGATTTAAAATTAAAATGCCCACTACTAAAGCATATCTGTTATTTTATAGCAAAATGAAAATGTAGCCAGAGACTGCTTTATTCATATAATCAATATTATTTTTTCCTTGTAACTTTGACTTATTTTACTAAGGAGAATATGAAAATGTACTCGGTTCATTTTTTCATAAACTGTTGCACACTTACATCTGTGTGCATTTTTTAAATAAAGATTTATTTTATTACCAAAAAGACCTATGGTTTTAATGAAGAGCAAACTTTTGTTTTTGGGGCATAATTTACATGAAGCAAGTTGAATTGCTATGCATAGAAATTTACCACTTCATATTTATTTAATCTGTTATCAACCAATCTACAAAAAGAAGCCATGATTAAGCCATGATTAAAGCTTCAGTGTGATTCAGCTATGGGAACTAAGAGAAGAATTCTGAAGAAAGAATGCATGTATGGAAATGTCACCAATTTGAGAATATTGTTTTCTTTCTTGGAGTGTGACCAATCAGGAAATGAGACATTGGGGTGAGATATCATAATGAGCAGGATCCAATCATGGAATGGCCACGTAATAAGCATAAACAAATATGTCAGAAAGTGAATGAACAGATTGTAAAATAGTTTGTAAAATTGAAGTAGTTTTTGACTTACTTTTAATTTGTCAGTTAAAGAAAAGGGTTTTTAACTTTCAACAAGCAATTGGGTTGTTTTGGGCACAATTGGCATTGGCTGGCTGGACCCAGGACCTTAGGGGCCCACAAAGTTTCTGACTGGAGTAGATGTGCAAAGCCATCCATGGACTCACCCATTGTCAGATCTATTTGGTATGCTGAGGTAGTTGCCAATATTTCCAAGCCCTGTGATCTATCTATTACAGACTGATGATTATCTGAGGAAGTTGGAATTTGAGACAAAAAAGTTTTGATGATATTAAAACCTCTTGTAAGTATTCAAAAAATGTGCATACATGTATAATACATGTTGGGCAAATGAATTCAATTTATATCAATTTACAAAAGTGCTTTTGGCAGGAAAATTGTGGCTGGCCATACAGACTTCTCTAACATAAACTTTACTTTAGAACATTAGAACAATCTTGATAAGAACAGACCATTCAGCCCAGCAAAGCTCACCAGTCCTATCTGCTTAATTCTACTTAAATAACATCAAGTTGAGTTTTGAAAGTCCCTCAAGTCTAACTGTCTAACACGCTACTTGGTAGCTTATTCCAAGTGTCTATGGTTTGCTGTGTAAAGAAAACTTTCTAATGTTTATGCAAAATTTACCCTTAACAAGTTTCCAACTGTGTCCCCATGTTCTTGATTAACTCATTTTAAAATAATAATTTTAAACACTTCAATCATGTCACCTCTTAATCTTCTTTGCCTAAACTGAAAAAGGCTCAGCTCTTTTTACCTTTCCTCATAACTCATACCCTGCAGTCCTGAATCATCCTAGTCGCTCTTCTATGGATCTTTTCTAGTGAAGCTATGCATTTTTTGTAGCCTGGAGGCCAAAACTGCACAAAGTATTCCAGATGAGGCCTCACCGGTGCATTATAAAGGTTGAGCATAACCTCCTTGGACTTGTACTCCACACATCATGCTATATAACCTAACATTCTGTTAGCCTTCTTAATGGCTTTTTGAACACTGTCTGAAAGTTGATAGTGACAAGTCCACTACAACTCCTAAATCCTTCTCATAATTTATACTTTCGATTTTCAGACCTCCAATTGTGTATTCAGACCTAACATTTTTACTTCCTACGTGTAGTATCTTACACTTACTGACTTTAAATTTCATTTGCCACAAATCTGCCCAAGTCTATATACTCTCAAAGACCCACTATAATGATTCAATGGATTCTGGATTATCTGCCAATCCACCTATTTTGGTAAAATCTGCAAAATTAACTAGTTTGATACTTATATTCCTATCCAGATCATTTATATGGATTACAAATTGCGGTGGCCCTAACACTGACCCCTGTGGACTATCACTCTTAATATCAGCTAATTCTGATGAGGTTGCCTACATCATAACCCTCTGTCTCCTGTGTCTGAGCCAATTCTGCACCCATTTCCATTGCAATTCTACACACAACACCCTGAACTCCCTCTCTTTTTATTTAGGTGCCCAACATTTCATGTGGCACCTTATCAAATGCTTTTGGAAAGTCAAGATAGATAATATCATATGAACCACTCTGATCATATCCTTTTGTTGCTTTTTCATAGAATTCCAGCATATTTCTAAAACATGACCTACCTCTTCTGAACCCATGCTAGCTGTTCAGTAAAACTCCTGATCTTGCCATGTGCTGCTCAGTCTTATCCTTAATAATTCCTCCTGTTAATTTACCTGTGATACGTATTAAGCTTGAAGGCCTATTGTTACTTTCATCTTTTATATTAGCATTTCCTAAGTGAACAGTGCCATCCTAAAAATATGTGTCAAAGGTTTATGTACAGTATGTACTCACTAACCTCTTTAAGAAATTGAGGATAAGTATAATGTGGTCTTACTGAACTAGTAATGTCTGCCTTATTTTCCAAATGACTAGTAAGATGTGCAAGTCCATGCACTATTTGACAAAAAAATGCATCAAACAACGGACACTGGTGCCTGGTATGTTTTGATTTCCATCAGTTCATTGGAATAACCTTTGAATTGTCTGACAAAATACAGCCATATAGATTTAAACACTAAGCATTGTGGTAGCCTTGTAATATATTGGTAGTAATCTACCCAAACTGAGGCCTCAATAACTTGGACAGAACATGTAGACTTTATTAAGGCCCTGTCCACATGGACGTCTAAACTGAGTGTTTTTCTGCTGTCTGTAGTGTCAGGTAAGCACAGATTGAATGTTGTGTGTTTTTCTGCTCATTGCAGACTGTCCACATGGGCATGCACCACTTACATTCTTATGTTCAGCCAGATGCCCGTTCAGATGGAATCAAAAACGTTGATGCACCTTTTCTCTGCATCAATTTCTGCCAAAATCCCGATGAGTGCAAAGAAAACATCTATATTGTGTTTACGTGTTGTTCATTTAATGCTCTGGAGGGCCAAATATGTCCCATGATTACAAAATTGCAAAGCCCTCACTGACTCACTCACTCACTGACTCACTAATTCTCCAACTTCCCGTGTGGGTAGAAGGCTGAAATTTGGCAGGCTCATTCCTTACAGCTTCCTTACAAAAGTTGGGAAGGTTTAATTTTAAAATTCTATGCGTAATGGTCATAACTAGAAGCTATTTTCTCCATTTACTGTAATGGAGTTGAACTCGAAAGCCGTGGGGGGCGGAGTTTCGTGTGACATCATCACGCCTCCCATGTAATCACGTGAACTGACTGTCAACGCAGTACGTAGAAAACAAGGAAGACCTCCAAAAAGCGCTGAAGAAAACATGCATTATACAACTGAGAAGGCAGCGAAACAATAAGAAGCGAGCAACTGACATATACAACCATATTCATGTGTGCTGCTACTTCGGAAACAAAGCACGGTGTAAACCTAAAGTTTAAATTAAGTTCATAGACAGGCTGCTGCTGGCGTTTGTCATGGCCACGGGGAATGCGGGATACAGGTTTAATGAGAGGACGCAGGGATATAAACGAGTTTTGATCACTTTGTAAGTAAGTCAAAATTGCCAATTACTAAAATTTCAGTTTTCTTTATTTAGTTTGAGAAAATTACTATTCATCCATTCAAAAATACCAGTAAGACATTGTGTTAGTAAATCGAGAGTCGGAGTCATCAGGTGCTATTGATAAGTACCGCTGTGTGTCATCAGCATAGCTGTGGTAGCTCACGCGTTGTAACCTGAGATAATCTGACCTAACGGAAGCATATAGATTGAGAAAAGCAGCGGACCCAGGATAGAGCCTTGTGGAACACCATATCGGATATCATGTGTCTTTGAGATGTGATTACCACAACTCACAAAGAATTTTCTACCTGCCAGGTAGGATTCAAACCAATTTAAGACACTGCCGAGAGGCCCACCCATTGACTAAGGCGATTTCTAAGAATATTATGATCAATGGTGTCAAATGCAGCACTCAGATCTAAGTGGATGAGAACAGATAAATGGCCTCTGTCTACATTCACCTGCAAGTCATTTACTACTTTAACAAGTGCAGTTTCTGTGCTGTGATTTGTTCTGAAACCTGACTGTAATTTATCAAGAAGAGCATGTTTATTGAGGTGGTCATTTAACTGCATAATGACTGCCTTCTCTAGAATTTTACTTAAGAAGGGCAGGTTAGAGATGGGTCTAAAATTTTCAAAAGCAGAGGGATCAAGATTATTTTTCTTGAGCAGGGGTTTAACTACAGAAGTCTTAAGAGTCTAGGAAGACACCCGTATCTAATGACGAATTTATTATGTCAAGAATATTGTCAATTAGCATGCCTGATACTTCTTTGAAAAACCTTGTTGGTATTGGGTCAAGGACACAGGTGGAGGGTTTCATTTGAGAGATTATACTATGTAATTCAGGCAAATCTATCCTTGTGAAAGCATTTTATTTGTTTATAATGGAGTACCGGGGCTTTGGAGGTTCTGCAGTGTTGGGGAGATATACTATGTTATCTCTAATATCATTCATTTTTTTATTGAAAAATACAGCAATGTTTTCACAGGTTTCACTGGAAGTATTCTGGGGGCATTCCTTTGTGTTACCTGGGTTTAACAGACGATCAATTGTAGAAAATAAGACTCTGGGATTACTAGCATTGTTATTTATAATATTAGAGAAATAGCAGCGACTCTCAAGGCGGACTGTGTTATTGTATTCTGTTATTTTAGCCTTCAATATCTCATAATGGATAGTTAGTTTAGTTTTCCTCCATTTACGCTCAGCTCTACGACATGTACTTTTTAAATCAGACACTCTTTGGGTCTTCCATGGAATAACAATACTAGAAAATTTTTTAACTGTCTTTTCAGGTGCAACTATGTCAACAGCAGCTCTTACTTTAGAATTAAAGTTTTCCACTTTACTATTTACACAATCCTCGCTGTTATAGTTGGCATTATAAACGGACTGATTGCTTAGAATGTTTGTAAGTTTTAAAGCTGCTGATGAGTCAAAGAAGCTTTTTTAACAAAATGCTTCTCATGAGTGTATTCTATCTTTATTTCTATATTAAATAGTAGAAGGAAATGGTCTGATAGACTGATATCAATGACCTGCTTTATATCAACTTTAAGTCCTTTAGCAATCACTAAGTCTAACGTATGACCTGCTTTATGTGTAGGTTGATTAACGAGCTGCCTCAAATCAAGAGTCCAGAAGGTTCATGAATTCTTTAACTTTTTGGTCACACTGATTGTCATTATGAAAGTTAAAGTCGCCCACTATTAAGAATGTGTCATAGTTCGTAATTAAAATTGACATTAAGTCAGAGAATTCCTCAAACAAAGACGCGTTATATTTACGAGGTCTATACACGGATAATACTAGAATGTGAGAATCTCCATGAATAAGAACGGCGAGATACTCAAAGGACTTAAATTTACCAAAACTAACATCTTACATTTTAACCGGCTCAAGTAAATGTTTGCCAAGCCACCCCCCTTTTTTCCTTGGCGGTCTGCACGAGTTAAATTGTAATAACGGAGGCGCAGATTCGATTAAAACAGCTGCGCTGTCTGAGGCAACCTACACAGTTCAGCAATAACACAAACAAAAACACCAATTATGATGATGACAATAATAATAATCTTCAAACTGTAGCACAGAAGTCACAGACATGGTGAAATAAAATTATATATATATCATTTTTACTCGTGTACTACGCGCCCTCATGTAAGACGCGCACACTAATTTTTACAAAGAAAATCGTTTTGCCCCGTGTACGACTCGACTTATGATTGTGTAGGAAACATTTAGAGAGAGAGAGAGAGAGAGTGCGAGCAAGCGAGTGAGAGAGAGAGCGAGCGAGCCCAAGCAGAAGAAGTAAACATTACAGAATTACATTTCCTTGTGTATGACACGCACTTGATTTTCTAATGCTAATTTTCGGGAAAAATATGCGCGTGGTACGTGTAAATACCGTATATATATATATACTGCGTGGGTTGGCACCCTGCCCAGGATTGGTTCCTGCCTTGTGCCCTGTGTTGGCTGGGATTGGCTCCTGCAGACCCCGTGACCCTATTCGGATTCAGCGGGTTAGAAAATGGATGGATGGATGGATATATATATATATATATATATATATATATATATATATTTTTTTTAAATACCTTTATGATCATAATGGAGAATTTGAAACAGTTTCTAGTATTGTCCTAATGACGTATGTTTATCTACTATGGATTATTAGCAGCACCTCTTCATGGCTAACACTGACTCACATATTGGTTGACCGGCATGTAATATGGTGCTGTACCAGCTGCAGCAGGCAATCAAAACGGGAAACTGACACCCAACAGTATTTGAAGAACTTATACGGAAATTGTCACATTTTTTTCATAGATTACACAAAAGCTTCCTTTTTTCACACTCCTTGCAGTCAGTGGGTGAACACAGTAGCAGCGGCCATCCTTTCTCTGCCTACGTCGCTGTATTAGGAAGATTTTAAACACAAGGAGGACAATATTCAGGTCTAATAAAGCCAACTGATCCTTATTTTACAAATCCAATGAAGGATGAATTTCAAACCCACAGGCTAAAAACACTCTGGTCTCACTAATAAATACACCCTGCAGGTAAACACACAAAACTATTATCTGGGCTGCAGATTGGCATTTACCAGAGGTACACGAATGCAAATGTAACGTCATATTGGAAGCGCCTCTACAAAATGCAACTCATAGCACACTTATTTAACCAAGATTTGAATGCCTATGTGGACAGGGGCCTAAGAGGTTTAGATCTAGCAGCTAGAGAAACTTAGGCTGTGTCACATTAAACATCTTCTATTCATGGGTTATTTCAGCTTTGTTGATCACATCACCAGATCATGTCAATTTGAATGACTGATAATCACTGCCAATGTCACATTACTGACTGAAAGCCGACCTCCAGCACTGTAATGCTCGTTCCTTTTAATGACAGCCAATAGAGTGATGCTTAATGGAGCCAGTACTGTACAAAGGGTTCAGGTATGGTATATTCAGAAAACAATTTCAACCCTGTTTTTTTTTCCATTCTGCTGTGGTACAGTATTTATAACATGAGACATCAGACCAAAGAGTTACTCTTCAGTTTGTGAGGTTCAAAACATCAGCGCTCTATATTACTTGTTGCTGCATTATATGCATTGAATTTAGATCAAATTTGGTAAATATTGCAGGGTGTACATGTTAAACAAGGTTAATAATTTAAACATTATCAGGTTTAACTTGTTCACCAATAAGAACAAACATTTACAGGATAAAGTGTCTTTCGCCTACACTTTCAAAATTAAACAGACGGTAACTTTTAACTATTCCTCTCACGTCACAAAAATACACATTCTGGGTTATTTGGCGACTCTTATATGATTTGACGTGAAAACGTTTTAGTAGGTTGGTGGTTGTTCATGTGAGTACACTCTGTGATTAAATGGAGTTCCATTCAGGATTAGCTCCTGCCTTGGGCCCAGTGCTTCTAGACTAGCTACCATTACCCCCAACAACTCTTGAGAGAATTAAGTTGGTTAGAAAATAAATAGACGGATATTGAGTGCTTTAGAAACAAACATTAACAATCCTATTTCACGTTTTTTGTTAAATGCATGGTAGCTGATTGGTGGCACTACAAATTACTTCAAATTTTCTGAATACTTGTGATCTACTTACATGCCTACTACTCACAGTTGACTACTAAGTTTATGTTTCTTTTAAGTGTTTATAGTGGATTCAAATGTAAAATTCATTAGTCTAGAATCAATGCATCTTATGCTTTTGGTTGGTCAGAGAGTCAGGCAGAGAGCGATTTTGTGTGTGTACAGTACCAACTAAATGATAAACTGTTGAATGAGCTCAGGATTTTTTTCATTGCAACATCTTTTATATCCACAAGATGGAGTAGAGAGCTATGAGACAAATCCAGCCCATGGTTTATTTCACTCATGTGTTGCTCAGCCAAAACAATCAGGTTACTAGCTGGATTAACTTGTCTGTAATGGTAGTACTGTATACTAATTATATGCTTTTTCTAGGAATAAAAAGACTGATTTGTTTATGTAGAAGTGGCCTGTTTGTGTCTTGGATTCAGGCTTCACTACTGTTCACCTTTGCAAACAGGGTTATAATTAGATTTGGGTGAAATAAATATGGCAGGTTACAATAAAACTTAAAAATGTACATTTTGATAGCCAGGTACAGGGTCGTTTCTGAGGATAGGCTGTCCAGGAAAGGACCTCTAGCGGTCAGGGTGTATTACTGCAGCCCCATGTAGAGATTCCTATCTTTATTTTGTTTAGAAAAATTTGTCTGGATTGGACTAGAACAGAAACAAATGTTGGACACCTCAGTACAGCAACAACAACAACAACAAAAACATTTATTTATATAGCACATTTTCATACAAAAAAAGTAGCTCAAAGTGCTTTACATAATGAAGAATAGAAAAATAAAAGACACAGTAAGAAAATAAAATAAGTCAACATTAATTAACATAGAATAAGAGTAAGGTCCAATGGCCAGGAGGACAGAAAAAACAAAAGAAAACTCCAGATGGCTGGAGAAAAAAATAAAATTTGCAGGGATTCCAGACCATGAGACCGCCAAGCCCCCTCTGGGCATTCTACCTCATATAAATGAAACAGCACAATCTATTGCCCAGAAACAGCCCTGAGCAATGCAACATACTTTTTAACTATACAGACCTACGGACACTCAGACTTAAAGCAAATGGCAGAATGGGAGCATCCGATTGCTGACACAGAACCCTAGCCTCATGGCCACCACTCCACCTCCCATTATATATAAATTATTTTATACTATTTTTGCATAAAAGTTATTTTAAGTCTTAACGTCTGACAACCTATACAGTCCAACAATAACACAAACAAAACAACAATCATGATGATGCCAATAATAATACTCCTCCAACTGTAGCACAGAAGTCACAGACATGCTAAAATAAAATTAAACAATCAAAATGGCAACAGGACTGTAGCTCTTGATTAAATTGCTAAAAGCTGATTTAACTCAAACTATAATCATCTCCCAAATGGACATAAATTAAAACTTGTGTTGCAAAATTTGCTAAATTGTAAAATTTAGCAAATATCGTCCACTGTTGCTCACTACCATTTGTAAAATTTGCTCTGGGCACGTTAAAGCAGTTGTGCGCTGGAAAAACCCATACATTGACTGGACAGGTAGATTGCATTATTTGTATACACAAGCATGTGGTAAATAGGAAGTATGAGTAAAGATTCCTATTTAAAGATAATCATTATATTCTCAGTTTCACTGAATGTTATTATGTAAGCTTTCAATTTATTTTATTAATATAATATATATGTTACAGTAAGTCAGTTTAAAATACAGTAACCCTCCTTGATCAGTGGGGTTGCGTTCCAAGTGAAAATCCGTGTGTAATGCATATGTTTGTATGGTTATTTTTATATATTTTAAACCCTTATAAACTCTCCCACACTTTTTTAAATATTTCCCGCACAGTTATACAGCATAAACCTTTTGTATTCTTTTAGATATTAGGTAAGATTCATTGAAATTATGTATGCAAACACACTGTTTATATACAGTAAAACCTAAATATTATGCTAAAGTTATCGAGTATCTCCGATTTCACATATGTTACAGACATTACGATAGACAGGCCACCAGCAATAAATACGTACAATGCAAGAAAAATTGTATACAGTAAATGTGTGTACAGTGACACTAAATGTATGTGCATGTAATAAGTACTGTAAGTAGAAAATTAATTATGGTTACTCACCAACAATGACACAATGACTTGTCTGATAACGATGAGTTTAGTTTTACTGTGTAACAAAGGAGAGCGTTACAGCTCTTCTAAAGGAGCCTCTTCAGGTGACTGTGTAGCACCGCCGTTGTTCTTCAATCCAAATCCCTAAAGCAGATTCCATCCAGACTACTGACTTATTACATCCACTTACAACTTGTTTTGCACCCTGGTTAAAAGGACACTGCGGCCGTAGATCTTATATTCTTTTCCTACTTTTTAAATAAAAGGAATTGTAGCCTCATTGATGCCGTAATGGCATCCTATAGCAGTGTAGCTTTTCCCTTCCTTCGACATATCCAAAACTTTTACCTTTTCGGCAATTGTTAACATCTTTCATTGGTGCTTGGGCACGGTCCCTGAAGCAGTACTAGGAGCAGATCGTTTTGGAGCCATAATGAAGGGCTTGACTATGCACAAAGATAAACACAAAAAAGCACAAAAGTTAACTCTTTACACAGCGAAACACGTTGATGCTGAATGAGCGAGATAAGACTTCCTGGTTAACGCCGCGGAATCAAATTCAGCGCTCCATCGCTGAGCCAATCAGCACACAGGAACTTAACTGCGTGCTCTGATTGGTTAGCTTCTCAGCCATACGCCAATAGCGTCCCTTGTATGAAATCAACTGGGCAAACCAACTGAGGAAGCATTTACCGGAAGTATAAAGACCCATTGTCTGCAGAACCCGCGAAGCAGCGAAAAATCCGTGTTATATATTTAGATATGCTTACATATAAAATCAGCGATAGAGTGAAGCTGCGAAAGTCGAAACGTGATATAGCGAGGGATTAATGTATATACATCTATACTAATAAAAGGCAAAGCCCTCACTCACTCACTGACTGACTTACTCACTGACTCATCACTAATTCTCCAACTTCCCATGTAGGTAGAAGGCTGAAATTTGGCAGGTTCATTCCTTACAGCTTACTTACAAAAGTTGGGCAGGTTTCATTTCGAAATTCCACACGTAATGGTCATAACTGGAAGCTATTTTTCTCCATATACTGTAATGGAGTTGAGCTGGATGGCCGTGGGGGATGGAGTTTCGTGTGACATCATCACGCCTCCCACGTAATCACGTGAACTGACTATAAACGCAGTACGTAGAAAACCAGGAAGAACTCCAAAAAGCGCTGAAGAAAACATGCATTATATAATTGAGACGGCAGCGAAACAATAAGAAGCGAGCGACTGACATATACAACCATATTCATGAGTGCTGCTACTTCGGAAACAAAGCACGGTGTAAACTTAAAGTTTAAATTAAGTTCATAGACAGGCTGCCGCTGGCGTTTGTAATTTAGTGCCTGCCCATATAAGGCCGTCTGTCAGCGGCAAACCAATAGAAACACTGCCGCTAAATATTCACGGGTGAAGGACTGTGCTTATGCAGAGGAGGATGAGATGGTCAGGGTGGTGTTTGGCACAAACTCAGCGAAACTGCGAGAGAAACTTTTAAGTGCCGGGTCTTAGCTAACATTAAATACAGCCGTGGACATCACACGAAATGGCAACAGCACAGCTGGGAACCTTCGATGCAAGAACACCAAGCGGCTCACATGAACTGACGAGTGCACAGACAAAAAGCAACAGTTCCAAAGAGTGCTGAACAAAAACCGAATTACACAATTGAGAAAAATTGTGTAATAAAAAAAATATGAAGCATCTGATACATACAAGCATATTCATAAGTGCAGCTACTGCAGAAACAAAGCACACAGTGGAAAAAGTCAATGTCCCGCTAAAGGAAGACAGTGTAAAAAAAAAAACCCCTGCATGCAGAGTGTCAAATCTCAGATAAAGAGGAAGACGAGCTGTTTATTGATGCAGTAAGAAACGAATCGATGAATGAAACCTGTCATCTTTACAACGATTGACAAACACGGAATGTAACTTGAACACAACACATCCTACAAATACGACCCTGATTGAAAGAAATAATGATAATCAAATCCTTGATGACAGC
>NW_024385776.1:0-7927 GCF_016835505.1 Polypterus senegalus
TTTTTTAATCCCATAACATCATGTTAGGAGTCTGCTTCTTTGTAAGATTAATCAAGAGCATAGCTCTCTTGAAAAAATGAAGTACAAACTGGTGATAATACCTAGCTCATCCCAGAAAGGTTTGCCTTTGTTTGGTTTGTGGATGGACAAATTCAAAATGGCATTAAATCTAGTGCACTTCGGTCTGAGAGTACTCCACATACCCCACTTCTTCTTCTTCTGGCTGCTCTGTTAGGGGTTGCCACAGCGGATCATCTTTTTCCATATGTCCTGTCTTCTGCATCTTACTCTGTTACACTCACCACCTGCATGCCCTCTCTTCCCACATCAATAAACCTTCTCTTAGGCCTTCCTCTTTTCCTCTTGCCTGGCAGCTCTATAGTTAACATCCTTTTCCCAATATACCCAGCATCTCTTCTCTGCTCATGTCCAAACCAACGCAATCTTGCCTCTCTGACTTTGTCCCCAACCTTCCAACCTGAGCCGACCCTCTAATGTACTCATTTCCAATCCTGTCCATCCTTGTCACACCCATTGCAAATCTTAACATCTTTAACTCTCCTCCAGCTCTGTCTCTTGCTTTCTGGTGAGTACCACCATCTCCAACCCATATAACATAGCTGCTCTCACTATTGTCCTGTATAGACTTTCCCTTTCACTCTTGCTGATACCCGTCTGTCACAAATCACTCCTCACACTCTTCTCCACCCATTCCACCCTGCCTGCACTCTCTTTTCACCTCTCTTCCACAATCCCTAGTACGCTGAATTGTTGATCCCAAGTATTTAAACTCATCCACCTTCATCAACTCTACTCCCTGCATCCACACCATTCCTCTGCCCTCCCTCTCATTCACACACATGTATTCTGTCTTGTTCTTACTGACCTTCATTCCTCTCCTCTCTAGAGTGTATCTCCAACTTTCCAGGGTCTGCTTGACCTGCTCCCTACTCTCGCTACAGATCACAATGTCATCAGCAAGCATCATAGTCCACAGGGACTCCTGTCTAATCTTGTCTGTCATCCTGTCCATCACCATTGCAAATAAGAAAGGGCTCAGAGCTGATCACTAATAGTAATCCCACCTCCACGTTGAATGCATCAGTCACTCCTACCGCAGTTCTCACTACTGTCACACTTCCCTCGTACATATCCTGTACCACTCTTACATACTTCTGTGCCATTCCCGACTTCCTCATACAGTACAAAAACTCCTCTCGAGGCACCCTGTCATTTGCTTTCTCTATGTCCACAAAGACACAATGCAACTCCTTCTGGCCTTCTCTATACTTCTCCATCAACACCCTCAGAGCAAACATTGCATCTGTGGTGCTCTTTCCTGCTATAAAACTATACTGCTGCTCATTAATCATCACCTCCTTTCTTAACCTAACTTCCACTACTCTTTCCCACAACTTCATGCTGTGACTCATCAATTTTATCCCTCTATAGTTACTACAGCTCTGCACATCCCCTTATTCTTAAAAATCGGTTCCAGTGCACTTCTTCTCCACTCCTCACGCATTCCTCTCACTTTCCAAGATTCCATTAAACAATCTAGTTAAAAACTCCACTACCATCTCTCCTAAACACTTCCATGCTTCTACTGGTATGTCATCTCTACCAACGGCTTTTCCAATCTTCATCCTTTTCGTAGCTGTCCTCATTTCCTCTTTGCTAATCTGTTGCACTTCCTGGTTCACTACCTCCACATCATCTTTCCTTCTCTCCCTCTCATTCTCTTCATTCATCATTCTCTCAAAGTACTCTTTCCATCTGCTCAATACACCGTCCTCGTTTGTGAGTATGTTTCCATCTTTATCCTTTATCACCCTAAACTGCTGCAAATCTTTCCTAACTCGGTCCCGCTGTCTAGCGAATTGGTACAGGTTGTTTTCTCCATACTTAGTGTCCAACCTCTCATGCAACTTATCATACATCTTCTATTTACCCTTCGCTACCTCTCTCTTCACCTTGTGCCTTATCTCCTTGTACTCTTGTCTACTTTCTGCATCTCTCTGACTATCCCCCTTTTCACCATTCTCTTCCTCTGTATATTCTCCTGTACTTTCACATTCCACCATCTGGATTCCTTTTCCTTCTTCATCTGTCCAGATGTCATGCCAAGCACCCTTCTTGCTGTCACTCTTACTACTTCTGATGTATTTGCGCAGCTGTCTGGCAGCTCTTTACTGCCACCCAGTGCCTGTCTTCCCTAAACTGAAGCTTGCCGTCTTCCTTTTTCAGCTTTCACAATTTAATCCTTTGCTCTGCCCTCACACTCCTCCTCTTCTTGATCTCCAACATTATCCTACAGACCACCACCCTATCCTGCCTAACTATACTTTCCCCTGTCACTACTTTGCAGTCTTTAATCTACTTCAGATTGACTCTTCTGCATAGGATATAATCTACTTGTGTGCTTCTTCCTCTATTCTTGTATGTCACCCTATGTTCTCCCTCTTCTTAAAATATGTATTCACCACAGCCATGCCCATCCTTTTTGCAAAATCCACTATCCTCTGACCTTCTTCTTTCCTCTCCTTGACACCATACCTACCCATCACCTCCTCATCTCTTCTGTTTCTATCACCAACATGTCTATTGAAATCCGCCCAATCATATGTTTCTGTACCTTGGATACTTTATTCATCACTTCATCCAATTCACTCTAGAAATCTTCTTTCTCATCCATCTCACACCTAACTTGCAGGGCATATGCACTAATAACTTTCATCATCACACATTCAATTTCCAGCTTCATAATCAACACTCTATCCAACACTCTTTTCACCTCCAAAACACTGTTGACATACTGTTACTTCAGGATAACCCCTACTCCTTTTCTTCTCCCATCCATACCATGGTAGAACAATTTGAACTTGCCTCTGATATACCTGGCCTTATTCCCTTCCATCTGGTGTCTTACACACAGAATATACAGTATCAGCCTTCCTTCTCTCCACTATATCGGCTATCTCTTAAGGTAATAGCATCTTCTGAATATCTACTGTAGCAATATGTGAATTGTAATGAATTCAGTTCTGTTGGTAGAAACAGCATATGTAATTTTTGACTAGCCTCTCAAAACAGTTAATTGCTATAGGCATTAGTGCGTTTGGATGATAGTCATTCAGGCATGGCTGAACCTGATGTTCCAGGTACAAGGACAATGGCGAATAATTTAGAACATACTGATATGACAAACTTTGTTAAGGAGAGATTAAATATTATTATTATTATTATTATTATTATTATTATTATTATTATATTATTATTATTATTATTATTATTGTGTGATGTCTGTGTGAGTTATTTTTTGTTGTATACCAGTATACTTCACACAATCCAAAGGCAAACACGCAAGGCTAGTATTTCTAAACTAGCCAAGTGTGAGAGTGGATGTGTGTATGATCAGATAGTTCAGTGAAAAGTAAAAGCACAGGTCAATCTGGGAGGAGTTCACAGTACACATCAACTATTTTTTTAGGACTTGGTTTATGTGATTACACTGACCATCAGACTCTGGATGATACACAGAATTTATATTCAAATAAAAGCCGAACTGGGTACAAAATTAATGTTAAAAGTGTGAAATTAATAGTGGACCTGTGTCGAAAATTTTTTATTTAGGTGCCAATGCAAGCAATAAAATTGATTAACGAAAATTATCCAAAGTAAGATTTTTTTCACGGACAAAATACACACCTTTAAAGATGCAATCAACAAGTCTTTGATGAAATCTGTGGAATTCTCTACCTGGGGCCATAAAGGAGAAAATAGTGGTGCAACAGTCCCACAGTGAAAAAACAGAATAGAAAGGCACTATAAAAATGAAATGTATTATTATTATTATTATTATTATTATTATTATTATTAGAGTGTTCTTATTTGTAAAACACAAGTCATTGACTGGAAGAAATTTTCTAACATCATCATTGTCATTTTATGAATTCTTTGATACATTTAATGCTCATTTGCATGACAAAATAACCCTGAATTGTGGGTCCATTCAAGGCTGACATTATAGAGAACCTCTGCTAAAATATTCAATCCAAAATATTAATTATTTTGAGGAGGAGAATAGTTAACAGGTTAGTTGCCTTTTTAAAGGGTTTAACAGTTGCTCTAAATATAGACACCCAGCCATTCAAAGGAAAGCTGCCTCATTGCAAGGTGTGTGGGCTGCTGCAGACAGCATGAGAATGCAAGGCTTCTGAAATTTTCAGCAATGTGGCTGCACTACCTCTTAAAACCACCAGGTGGACTAGGCAAGCAGAGAAAATATAAAGTGGCATGTGGAGGGTTTTAAAATCTACCAACAGGTATGAATCTTGTTCAAAGAATAGCAATAACCTTTTTACACCTACAGAATTTAATTTGTGTATTATTTAGATTTTTATTTTACAGTAGTTTGTAAACATAACATGTGTTTTTATTTTCAAACTTACAGTCACACTTTGAAAATCCAAAGTAAATTTTGGAATTAAAAAAATTAAAACATCAATAACTGTAATATAATTAATATAATTGTGCTTTTCAAGACACTCAAAGAAACATTAACAGATAGAACCATAAAGTACATATCCATATATGATAGTGATAGAGTATAAATACTCTATAAAATGTATACAATGTTATTCCAGTCTCTTCATCAATATTTTATGAAACAAAGACTTTAACACAATGATATGCAATATATTGGGGTTTTTTCTAATAGTATCAAGTTAATGTTATTGTATATTATTATCCTTTTTATCAACACAAACTGCACTTTATAAAAATTAATGTATTATCTTTTATTTTTTTTAAGAATTCATAGTTGTGATTTATTAGCGAGACAAGAACCTTGTACCTTGCTCAGCCAACTCTTTTATTAAATCCAACCAGGAAAAATACTTTTCTCCTTCCTCTAGTTTACACATGTGCACCTGTGGAACATTCAACTAGTGGCAAGCATTTTAATACAATAATCACATGACCAAGCACCATAATAAAATTCCATGAAGCAATAACAAACACTACATTACCTTCCCTTTAAGATACTGAACTGTAATTAATATTTCCTCAATATGAAGCAAAGGGTATGTTTTAACATTTTCAGCTTGATTAATGGTTACTTTATAATTCCCATATATACAAATGGACTTATCTTTTTAACTATAGGTACGATGGGAGCTGCCCACTCACTGTGCTTCACAGTTGTAATTATACCAGCTTGCTCGAATCTTTCTATCTCTTTATTAATAAGCTCCTATCTATCAAAAATAATGGTCTACTTCTATAGAACATAGGGAGTGAATCAGGGTTCACTAAAATCACAGCTTCATCATCTTTCAATGTCCCAAGTTTATCTTACCTCTGGAAACATGTTGAGCAATTCATCCAAACACAAGGTCCTTTGATTTCCCACCAGACTCATTTTTAATTTGTTCCTGATTGAGACAACCTTCTCTTGCCAATTCCGGCCTCATAATTCTGGCCCTGTCTCTTTCACAACTATCAGTGGCAGACTGACTTCTTGCTCTTTGTGTAACATTGTACCAGGAAACTGGCACAAAACTGGAAGCTTAACATTTGCTTTTTATTATGACAAATATGCAAATTTCTGTCCATACAATTTTTCAGAAATTATGCTAAAGGCAGTGCCCATATTTTTTTCCATAGCTAAACATTTTTCATCTATTACAAATTCCACCTGGTGCTTGCTCTGGACTTTTCTAAATGCACAGAAAAAAACCTAGTTCAGGTTCTTCAATTTCAACGTATTTGCTGTTGTTGGCCTGCACACATCTTTAGACTGCTTCTTTGGTGTGTGGAAGTTCGATTATCATCTTCAGCATCCAGGTCAACTGCTCGATGTGATTTGATTACAATATTAATATGACAGCCATTGCGGTACTATGTGCTGACATTGCACTATAATACTATAAAAATACAAAGTGTCCCATTTCCACTTCAGTGTAAATAAATGTAAACTATGATGCAATAAAGGCTAATTTCTGTCATGTTAAATATTGTAATTAAATTGCACATTGATTACTTCAGAACTACAGTTATGCATGGATTTTGTGAGACAGTTTCACTGTGAAGCTTGCAATACAGGGGTGAAAAGATCAAAATCACGTGAATTAAACACAGCCAAAGTGAGAAGTATTCTGTTGATCAAGGTACAAACCCCACCCATGGATCTGTGCTATTTACATGTTGAGAACTTGAAAATGAAAATGCAAAGTCGAAATGCTTCTTACTTTTCGTTTTTGTTGCTTTCTTCTGGTTCAGGTTGAAAATCAAATTGCAAATGGAGTTATTTCATTTTAATTTTGGCAGCATTTTTTGAAAATGAAATTGCAAATGGGGCTATTTTGTCAGTCAATCATTTTCCAACCTGCTATATCGTAGGTCTGCTGGAGCCAATACGGTCCGTGTACTTTTTGGTATTTGAAATTTCATTTTAGAAGCAAAAACGAAAAAATGAAAATAAAAGGAATTTTCAGATTTTGATTTTTGATTAGAGAATAAAATGAGCGAAAATAAGGTATTTTTTAATTCTGTGGTAACAAATAGCAGTCATACATTTTAAATTACACATACTTTTCTGGATTTATTTGTGATTCAAATAATAAAAGTGTAATAGCTCAAAACAACAAAACAGGCGCATTTTCGTTGTCTGAAACCGGAGGCATTTCTTCTTCTGTGCGATTTTTGACGAGATGTGCGACGAAGCCTCCTCACAACACATCAACCAACGGCCTTGAAGTTACACTGCATGGCATCAGCAGAGGATGGACCATCGCGTTGTTTTTGAACAGTAAAGAGTGACACTCCGGGACGAAGACATGACTACAGAAAAACTGAGTCGCATCTTTCCGGTAAAAAAATGCAAGCTTTGCAAACTTTGCTTCATTGACGTTGCAGTTCTTTTATTAACGTTATTGTTGTTACTTACTATGAAACAGCGAACATTTGGTGATTTCATTTACTAACAACTAAGTCTGGCAATTTTTAGAGTGCTAACATTTTGAATGGCTGCTCATTGACAAATGTAACACATGTTAAGAAAACTTTCTGTAAATCACGTTGCTTTCCTATCGTGTTACACTTGTGCATTGTTAATACTCGAAACGTTTAGCGATAGCACTATAAAAATGGCCAGACTTAGTGTTAGTAAATGAAATCACCAAATGTTCGCTGTTTCACAGTAAATAACAACAATAACGTTCATTACAGAACTGCTACATCAATTAAGCAAAGTTTGCAAAGCTTGCATTTTTTTACCGGAAAGATGCGACTCAGTTTTTCTGCAGTCATGTCTTCGTCCCGGAGTGTCACTCTTTTACTGTTCCGAAAAACAACGCGATGGTCCATCCTCTGCTGATGCCATGCAGTGTAACTTCAAGGCCGTCGGTCGATGTCTTGTGAGGAGGACGTTGGGAGGTTCGCACGTCTCGTCAAAAATCGCACAGAAGAAGAAATGCCTCCGTTTCAGACAAACTAAAATGCGCCTGTTTTGTTGTTTTTGAGCTATTACACTTTCATTATTTGAATCACAAGTAAATCCAGAAAAGTATGTGTAATTTAAAATTTATGACTGCTATTTGTTACCACAGAATTAAAAAATACCTTATTTTCGCTCATTTTATTCTCTAATCAAAAATCAAAATCTGAAAATTCCTTTTATTTTCGTTTTTTCGTTTTTGCTTCTAAAATGAAATTTCAAATACCAAAAAGTACACGGACCCAATACCAGCCAACACAAGGCAGGAACAAATCCCCGGGCAGGTCGTCAGCCCACTGCAGGGCACACACACGGGACAATTTAGGATCGCCAATACACCTAACCTGCATGTCTTTGGACTGCGGGAGGAAACCCACGTAGACATGGGGACAACATGCAAACTCCACGCAGGGAGGACCCAGGAAGCGA
>NW_024385777.1:0-3835 GCF_016835505.1 Polypterus senegalus
AGGGGCCCCCTTTTCTACGACATTCTTATGTTTTTTTCTCTCCTTCCCTCCTGTCTTCATTTTTTAGTTTTCCATTCTTTTTTAAATTTTTTAAAATTTTTTTGAATTACAATGCCGTTGTCCTTTCTGATCCCCCTTTTTGCCCGGGTCTAAAACCACCCATTTTAAAAACCAGCCCCGTTCCCAGTTCCTCCTCTGGATGGATGGATAGACGAAAAGATCTGTCAGCTCTTGGGGGGGGGACCGGCCCTTTTTAAAGGGGCATATCCCGAAAGGACCCCAACCTCGTTCCTTCTAAATCAATCCCATGGAATCAAAAGGGGGGCAAACACCCCGGGTCAAGTCTGAGCGTGTACCCGGGGCCCCAGAAACCCGGCTGCCCAAAAGCCCGCTTCGGCACGGGGGGAAGGAGGAAAAAAGCAGGTGAAAGGGGGACTCCCCAATACAAAGGCAAAAACTTACAGCCCGGTATTTAGGCGGTCCCCACCAATATAGCCGAGCTCTCGCCAGCTTCGAGATCAGGCGGTTGAGCATTATTCAAGTGGTATGGCCGTAAGCGATGGCTGCTTGTTTTCTCTCCCCAAATAGGCAACTGTGGAAGCCCTCTTTTCTCTACGACATTCTTATGTTTTTTCTCTCCTTCCCTGCCTGTCTTCATTTTTTTTTGTTTTGCCATTCTTTTGAAATTTTTTCGAATGTCTTTTGAATTACAATCGTTGTCCTTCATGCTGATCCCCTTCTGTGGCTCTGCCACCCATTTAAGACCAGCCCTGTTCCCAGTTCCTCCTCATGGATGGATGGATAGACAGACAGATAGATCTCGTGCAGCTCTTCCAGGCAGGGAGCCTGCAACTTTATAAAGGGAGCATCGTCCAGAAAGGACCAGCAACCTCGTGTCCTTGCTAAAGTGCAATCCACAGTGGAATCAAAGGGAGGGCAAGCACCGGCTCAAGTCTGAGCGTGTACCCAGGGCTGCCAGATCCTTTCGGCTGCCAAAGGCCCAGCTTCTGACACGGGTGGAAGGAGGAAAAGAAAAGGCGAGGTGAAGGCGACTCCTAATGGACAAGGCAAAAGCTTACAGCACTCATATTCCCAGCGGTCTCCCATCCAAGTACTAACCAGGCCGACTCTGCCCAGCTTCGAGATCAGCATTGAAGCTATTCAGAATGGTATGGCCGTAAGCGTGGCTGCTTGTTTTCTCTCCCAAATAGGCACAGTGGAAGCCCTCTTTTCTATCGACATTCTTATGGTTTTTTTTTCTCTCCATACCCCTACTGTCTTCATTTTTTTTTAGTTTTGCCAGTCTTTTGGAAATTTTGGAATGTCTTTGAATTACAATTCGTTGTCCTTCATGCTGATCCCCTTCTATCGGCTCTCGCCACCCATTTAAGACCAGCCCTTGTTCCCAGTTCCTCCTCATGGATGGATGGATGAACAGACAGATAGATCTCGTGCAGCTCTTCAGGCAGGAGCCTGCAACTTTATAAAGGAGCATCGTCAGAAAGGACCAGCAACCTCGTGTCCTTGCTAAAAGTGCAATCCCACAGTGGAATCAAGGGAGGGCAAGCACCGGCTCCAAGTCTGAGCGTGTGCAGGGCTGCCCCAGATCCTCGGCTGCCAAAGGCCAGCTTCTGACAGGTGGAAGGAGGAAAAGACAGGTGAAGGGCGACTCCTAATGGCACAAAGGCAAAAGCTTACAGCTTTCGAGTATTCCCAGAGCGTCTCCCATCCAAGTATAACCGAGCCCGACTCTGCTTAGCTTCGAGATCAGACGAGTTGAGGCGTATTCAGAAGTGTAAGTATGGCGTAAGCGATGGCTGCTTGTTTTTCTCTCCCCAAATAGGCAACAGTGAAGCCCTCTTTTCTATCGACATTCTATTTTTTTTTTCTCTCCTTCCCCTGCCTTCTTCATTTTTAGTTTTGCCATTCTTTTGAATTTTTGAATGTCTTTTGAATTACAATGCAGTTGTCCTTCATGCTGATCCCCTTCTGTCGGCTCTAGCCACCCATTTAAGACCAGCCCTGTTCCCAGTTCCTCCTCATGGATGGATGGATAGACAGACAGATAGATCTGTGCAGCTCTTCAGGCGGGGAGCCTGCAACTTTATAAGGGGAATAGTCCAGAAAGGACCAGCAACCTCGTGTCCTTGCTAAAGTGCAATCCCACAGTGGAATCAAAGGGAGACGAAGCACGGCTCAAGTCTGAGCGTGTACCCAGGGCTGCCGCCCAGATCACTTTCTACGGCTGCCAAAGAGCCCAGCTTCTGACGGTGAAGGAGGAAAAGAAAAGAGCGAAGTGAAGGGCGACTCCTAATGGCACAAAGGCAAAGTTGCTTTTCGGTATTCCAGAAACGGTCTCCATCCAAAAGTACTAACCGGGCCGACTCTGCTTAGCTTCCGAGGATCCGGGCGAGTTGGGCGTATTCAAGTGGTATGGCGTAAGCGATGGCTGCTTGTTTTTCTCTCCCCAAATAGGCAGCGGTAGGCCTGTTTTCATCTGACATTCTTATGTTTTCTCTCCTTCCCTGCCTACATTTTTTTTTTAGTTTTGCCATTCTTTTGAAATTTTTCAATGTCTTTTGAATTACAATGTACGTTGTCCTTCATGCTGATCCCCTTCTGTGGCTCTGCCACCATTTAAGACCAGCCCTGTTCCCAGTTCCTCCTCATGGATGGATGGAGAAGACAGATAGATCTCTGCAGCTCTTCAGGCGGGGAGCCTGCAACTTTATAAGGGAGCATCGTCCAGAAAGGACCAGCAACCTCGTGTCCTTGCTAAGTGCAATCCACAGTGGAATCAAAGGAGGGCAAGCACCGGCTCAAGTCTCGAGCGTGTACCCAGGGCTGCCCAGATCACTTTCGGCTGCAGGCAGCTTCTGACGGGTGGAAGGAGAAAGAAAAAGCGAGGTGAAGGCGACTCTAATGCACAAAGGCAAAAGCTTACAGCACTTCGGTATTAGGGGGTCTCCCATCCAAGTACTAACCGAGCCGACTCTGCAGCTTCGAGATCGGCGAGTTGGTATTCAGAAGGTATGGCCGTAGCGATGGCTGCTTGTTTCTCTCCCCAAATAGGCAACAGTGGAGCCCTCTTTCTATGACATTCTTATGTTTTTTTCTCTCCTTCCCCGCCTGTCTTCATTTTTTTTGTTTTGCCATTCTTTTGAAATTTTTGAATGTCTTTTGAATTACAATTCGTTGTCCTTCATGCTGATCCCCTTCTGTGGCTCTGCCACCCATTTAAGACCAGCCCTGTTCCCAGTTCCTCCTCATGGATGGATGGATAGACAGACAGATAGATCTCGTGCAGCTCTTCAGCGGGGGCCTGCAACTTTATAAAGGGAGCATCGTCAGAAAGGACCAGCAACCTCGTGTCCTTGCTAAAGTGCAATCCCACAGTGGAATCAAAGGAAGGGCAAGCACGGCTCAAGTCTCGAACTTGTACCCAGGGCTGCCCAGATCACTTCGGCGGCCTCGGCGCGGTCTTCCGATGGAGCTTTGCTGCGTGTGCGGCGCCTCGCCGAGGTGTTCTTCCTCGGTCTCGGGCGCGGATCCCTCCCATTTCGCACTTCGTCTCCTGCGCTTCGCCTGCGCCTGTCTAAGCTGTTGGCGGCTGTTTATCATTAGCGTCCCGCATCTATCTCTCTGTTCTTTCCAGCCAATAAGCTCCAGCGTCGTGGCTGGTTGCATAAGAGGTGCACCTTGGATTGCTGGCGAAACCTGTTAATCAAGGTGGTGAGTCTGCACCCCGTCATCGCGGGGCACGCGTCTGGTGAGTGGCTAACTCCGCGCATCCGTCAGGCGAAGAGCCGAAGGTACGAAGCCGAGACGTCAGCGC
>NW_024385778.1:0-6099 GCF_016835505.1 Polypterus senegalus
GGCCCAAATTAACCCGGGAGTGGTATGTGTCTCACGCTTTTGATTTTAGACCAGTCCCGCCCTAGTATCACCGGGTGTGGAGGATCAGGTAGGGCGGCTACGGTGAGCTTCTGAACTGACCCTCCGTAACTGATGACACAGCGGCGGACCTGTACCAGCGGATGTCTCCGTGGACACAGGTTATACCGGTCTTAAAATTTAGCCACTGTTGCGGTTGCACAAAGCGGCGGGCAACAATTGAAATGTTGCTGCCGAGTCGAACAAACCTGTGGTCTTGTGTCCGCTGGCGATCACTGCGCCAGTATGTGGGACCGCCAGCGGATTAGCCAGAGCACACCAACCCCTCCTCACCCTCCACCTGCATTCCTCCTTGCCTCCAAGCGGTTTATGCCAAGGCCCAGCGGACGTTTCATACGGCTCCGGATTGTACAGGGTGGGGCTAGGTCTTGGAACGTACCCCGGCTGAGTTTGACATGAGGGCGGTTCTGCTCCCCTAGAGTGTGAGGCCGCCCTCTGCGTCTCCATAAGCTCTATGAGCTCAGCCATGTTCTTGAACCTGCGCCCCAAACCGGCTGGGTGAAGCCACGGGAAGCGCTTCCAGGAGCAGATAGCAAGCTACCTGCTCTATTATTTGTAGGCGTGTTTTCAAATGGCGTAGCCAATGCCCTACCATTGCCCATAAGGACCAGGCTTGTTTGTTGGTTGGCGCTCAGGGTCCAACCTCCATGTTTTATTTTATTCACCTGCCAGTCTGGGGCACCCCTAGGTGGTAAATGGGGCTTTGGTTTCAGAGGGAGGCAGGCACTCTCCCCAAGAGAGCATACTGAGTCCCTTTGCCTCCCCTCCAGGGCAGCCCAATTCTGTGAGCCCCACCCGCACACTCCCTGGCCACTCCAGATGGGCTAGTTATGAGTGCGGGAGCGGAGCCCACACAGGTCACGCCCAACCACGGGCACCCTCCCCGCCTGAATACTCGGCCCGATGCGCTCCCACCTGGGTATATTGCAGGTCCTGTCCCCTTCTCCTCGGGACTTCTCCATCCTGCACTACGCCACTGTCACAAGAGCGAGACATTGACAGATAAAGAGTTGGGGCAGCCACCCGTATATTGTGGTATCCTGGCTGCAAAAGTCGTTTTTCTTTAACAAAATACAGAGCACTGAAGTGCACACAACCGAGTCCAAAACAAGACTAAAGAAACAAAGGAAAAGGGGCAGGTTTTAAAGGGGAGACAGGAAGTGAGGTCGTATGGATCTGGCACGTGGTCTTCCACCATTGGCTCGTCAGAGTCGGAGGTGACATCAGAGGGACTGGAGCTGGTGTGGCCGACTTCCATTGGCTCAGTCCCGGAAGTGATGTCAGGAGATCCAGGTGAAATCCCCGGGGATGGTCTACAGGCAAGGGAGAAAAGAGTCAGTGCACTCTGCCACACCCGGCATGCCTCGAACTGCCTTCACTCAAGCCCTTTAGCTGCCTCCCATGCGCGTGTGTGACAATGTATATATATGTTTATGTGTGTGTGTATATATATATATATATATATATATATATATATATATATGTGTATATATATTGTCACAAAGTTGAGACACTGAAGTGCATACAAATCTGTGTCCAAGACAAGACTGAGGAAAAAGGGGAAAAGTGCAGGCTTTTAAAGGGGAAGACAGGAAGTGAGGTCATAAGGATGGGCATGTGTTCATGCCGCTCATTAGATCAGGCCCGGACGTGACATCAGGGGGGTCGGAGCTGGTAAGGTCTGTTTCCATTGGTTCGGTCCCGGAAGTGATGTCAAGAGAGCCAGGTGGAGTCTCCCAGGTATGGTCTACAGGGAAGTGAGAAAAAGAGTCAGTGCACTCTGCCACATCCCGGCATGCCTCTGAACTGCCTTCATTTAAGCCCTTTAGCTGCCTCCCATGACGCGTGTGTGACTATATATATATATATATATGACAGCAACAATCATGACAATGTCAATCATGTTACGTTATTATTAAAATGTTTCCTTTTCTTTTTCATTACTTCTTTAACACACTACTCCGCTGCAAGCGGCTTGGGTATTTTGATATATATATATATATATATATATATATATATATATATATATATATATATATATATATATATATATATATATATGAATGACCTCCAAAGAGTGCGGAGACTTGATCACGTGAACGTGTCTGCAAAAAGTGGCATCTCCTGCCCTGCAAAGTCGAGCAGCCGCACGCAGCATGGCTGTGCCGCCTTGAGACGCTTGACTGCGCTTCTGCCTTAAGTCAAAGTGAGCACTTTTAATTTTTTTACATCCTCCCCCTGAGATATAGCCCAGACAAGTGCAAACACGGACTCCTTTTCTACACTGCGGCAAACTAATATTAAGGCGCTTCCCACTTTCTTTTGCACGTATATTATTATGAGGTCATCAGCTCGGATTATGAAGACACACACAAGAGTGGAGGACCGACAGTGCCATCACACAGCCGATTAATGGCAGGGATGTCTCACCAGTCTACACAAGACCCACGCACTGTCCCCAAAAAGGCTCATATAAATCAGCGAAAAAATCTCTCTACACTATATAAAAGAAAAAGGCAACTTTCCTTTCTTTACACCTTTTTCCCTCTCTCTTAACACTGCAGAGGACACAAAACTAATTTTCTTTTAATTGCTGGTAAGGCACATTACCAGAGGCAGAAATTTGAACGCTCACATAGAAAATGTAATTTCTATACCACAGCCGCCGTGTAGCGCCTTTCAAAAGGGATCTACTACTGAGGGATCATCCATATACATTTTAGCTGCTGTTAGTACTACTTACCTGTTCTGTTACTCCGTCTTTAAAATGTAGTTTACCCGCAACCACTCCAGTAGTGCTCAATGTACCTTTACTTCTTAAAACGTTAATGTTTTACTGTTAAATAACTTATAGACTACATTTTATTATTTTCCCTTGCACTCAGTGACCAAAGCTACACACACATATAGACACATACATATATATATACACATATATATATATACCTGTGTGTATGTTTGTATGTATGTGTATATATATATATATATACACACACACACCTGTCTACATTGTATATATATACTGTACACACACACACACATACATACATACATACACACACACATATATATAATTTGTGTATGTATATGTATATGTATGTATGTGTGTGTATATGATGTAGATAGGTATGTATATATATATATGTGTATATGTAGATATGTATATATGTATATAGATATGAAGATATGTATGTGTATATATGTATGTATATGCAGTATATATATACATATATATATATATATATATATATATATATATATATATATATATATATATATGTAGACTCAAACCCATTATGACAGCAGCAATCCAAGCTGTGAGAAAACACTAAAAAGTTGTGGTACATTTTCTGATGCAGCTAGACGAAAACAACTTTGTGACGCTGCCAAATACACAAAACAATTACTTTGACAATCATGTTACGTTATTTTTAAAATGTTTCCTTTTCTTTTCATAACTTCTTTAACACAAGACTTCACGTGCGAGCAGCTGGGTATTTTGCTATATATATATATATCTATACTACTAATAAAAGGCAAAGCCCTCACTCACTCACTCACTCCTCACTCATCACTAATTCTCCAACTTCCCATGTGGGTGGAAGGCTGAAATTTGGCAGGTTCATTCCTTACAGGGTCCTTACAAAAGTTGGGCAGGTTTTTATATCGAAATTCTACAACGAATGGTCATAACTGGAAGCAGTTTTCTCCATTTACTGTAATGGAGATGAGCTTCAACGCCGTGGGCGGAGTTTTGTGTGACATCATCACTCCCACGTAATCACGCAGTACATAGAAAACCAGGAAGACCTCAAAAAGCGCTCAAGAAAACATGCATTATATAATTGAGAAGGCAGCGAAACAATAAGCGAAGCGAGGAGTGACATATACAACCATATTCATGAGTTCTGCTACTTGGGAAACAAAGCACGCGATGTAAACCTACACTTTAAATTAAGTTCATAGACAGGCTGCCGCTGGCGTTTGTAATTTTAGTGCCTGCCCATATAAGGTCCGTCACTGCGGCAATCCAATAGCAAACTGCCACGGGTAAATATTCACGGGTGAAGGACTGTGCTTATGGAGAGGAAGATGAGATGGTCAGGGTGGTGTTTGACACAAACTCAGCGACAACTGAGAGAAAGTTTTAAGTGCTAGGACTAAGGTAACATTAAATACAGCCATGGACATAACACCGAGATGGCACCAACACAGCTGAGGAACCTTGATGCAAGTACACCGATGGCCTCGCGTGAACTGGCGTGCAGTGCACAGATAAAGGCAACAGTTCCAAAAGCTGAACAAAAACCGAATTACACAATGAAAGGCAGCAAAAATATGAAGCGTCTGATAAGCATATTCATAAATGCAGCTACTGTGGAAACAAAGCACACGTTGGAAAAAGTCAATGTCCGCTAAAGGAAGACAGTGTAAAAAAACCCGTGCATGCAGTGTGTCAGGTCTCAGATAAGAAAGAAAGGCAGCTGTTTATTGATGCAGTAAGAAACGAATGTCGATGAATGAAACCTGTCATCTTTACAGCGATTGACAAACCGGAATGTAACTTGAACACAACACATCCTACAAATCACGAACCTGATTGAAAGAAATAATGATAATCAAATCCTTGATGACAGCAACACTCAGTAACACTCACAAAACAAATACTGTATATTGACAGTCATGTTACGTTATTTTTAAAATGTTCCCTTTTCTTTTTCTAGCTTTTAACACACTACTTCTCCGCTCTACGCAGCGGTATATATATATGTATATATATATATCCCGCTCTACATACTCGAATAATGGATACTTTATTCGCCATCAATGATTGTTTTGGTAAAGCCATACTCAGTGTATTCATTAGATGAGCGGTAAAAAGTAAGAGCGAGGGAAGATGACTCATTGAGGCATGCAGGCTGTAGTCGCGTCAACTCTATCTGAATTCGCGATCACATTTGAAAAATATATCTTTTCAAGTTCTATTTAGTCCATATGTGTCAAACTCAAGGGCCACGGGCCACATCTGGTCTCGCCCGGCGTGTAATATATCCGACCAAGCGAGATCATTTTCTGTACTGTTATTGTTATTAAAGCCGGGTATATGAGCGCTGGTAACACAATAAACTACAGATCCCATAATGCGGCGCTTCAGCTGCCTTGCGCAACACTTACCGCTTACAGTTATTACGCACTGAGTTTGCAGGCGCTTTGGTGACTTTGAAGAACAAAAGTCCTACATGCGGCTCGAACCTTTAATGCATGTTTGGTAGCATATATCTGTGTGAAGCTCTTCTCAGTGATAAAGACTAACAAAACAGCACACAGGAGTAAGCCTCACTGATGAGCACCTGCAATCCATCCTGAGAACCTCCACAACACAGAACCTCACACCAAACAGAAACAAACTTGTGGCCAAAAAGATGCCACGTCCAGCTCTAAAATGACATCTGAGCAAAGACAACTGAATGATTTGATTTGTTATTGCCTGCGTAAGGCGGGAGTCAACTCGTTTTAACAAACAGCTGTATTGCACTGATCTGAAAATAGCTGTGTGTGTATATATCATAGATATGTATGTATATGTATATATGTTTATATATGTGTGTGTATGTATGTATATATATATATATATGTATTTGTGTGTATATATGTCTGTGTATGTATGTATATGTGTGTATATATGTGTGTGTATATATGTAGATATATATGTATGTATATATGTGTATATATTGTAAAGAAGAGACCAGAGGCGTAGAAAGGTTTGGGGCAGCCACCCGTTTAATGCGGTTTCCGGCTGCAAAAGTCTTTGAGGGCATTGAAACAGTTGTTACACAACAGAGTCCAAAACAGAACTGCCTGCCTAAGCAAAGGCAGTGAGCTTTATAGCACAGAGGGCGGAAATGATGTCGATCCTCTGGGCGGAACTGGAAGTGACATCATCCTTGGGGCGGAACCGAAGTGACCTCATTCTTGGGGCGGAACGGAAGTGATGTGTCCTTCCTGGAAATGGCGGCTCCT
>NW_024385779.1:0-32500 GCF_016835505.1 Polypterus senegalus
TAAGCACATCTAAATATATATCACGGATTTTTCGCTGGTTCGCTGATTTCTGCGGACAATGGGTCTTTTAATTTATGCTACACGCTTCCTCAGTTTGTTTGCCCTGTTGATTTCATACAATGGACGCTATTGGCGGATGGCTTAGAAGCTACCCAATCAGAGCATGTATTACATATTAACTAAAACTCCTCAATGCTATAAGATATGCGTCCCGCACGTAGCTTAATTGTTTGCTTGTCTCTGCCTCT
Source organism: Polypterus senegalus (assembly GCF_016835505.1). Taxonomy (NCBI): domain Eukaryota; kingdom Metazoa; phylum Chordata; class Cladistia; order Polypteriformes; family Polypteridae; genus Polypterus; species Polypterus senegalus. The sequence goes on from NW_024385779.1 coordinate 249, forward strand.
CTTTCACCCTCTCTGACATTCTCTGCGCCTGACGGAGGGGGTGTGAGCAGAGGTGCTGTTTGCCTAGCGGATACCAACGCACCTCTAAGAAATGCCAGCCGCTTTATTGCGGTGCTTCCAAAAACACACTTATTGATTTTTTGATTGTTTGCTTTAATCTCGCTTTCTCTCTCTCTCTCTGACGTTCTCTGCGCCTGACGGAGGAGATGTGAGCAGAGGGGCTGTTTGAACAAAGGCTTTTTGCTTAGAAGATACTGACGCTCCTCTAAAAAATGCCGTGGCAAACTTAAAAGCACACGTATTGATTTTTTTGATTGTTTGCTTTTCTTTGCGAGCGATCTCTCTCTCTCTCTCTCTCTCTGAAATTCTCTGCTCCTGAAGAGAAGAAGATATATTTGCATTCTTTTAATTGTGAGAAAGAACGGTCATCTCTGTCTTGTCATGGAGCACAGTTTAAACTTTTGACTAAAATGTGTTATTTCATGTCTAGAGGGCTCTAATGTTAACAGTGTGGGAGAGTTTCTAAGGGCTTAAAATATATAAAAATAACCATACAAACATATGGTTTCTACTTCGCGGATTTTCATCTATCGCGGGAGTTCTGGAATGCAACCCCCGCGATCGAGGAGGGATTACTGTATATACAAAAAGTATACACAAAAATGCAGATTTACCAGATCCACAGCTTCTTTTGAGGAAAAATAAAGTATAAGAGCACTTGGTATTCATATGTGACTACTGCATACCAGAACATGCAAACCTTCAACTGCTAACCAATTTATAAGGCAAAAAAACTGGAAGTAGTAATCCTTTATTTGAAGATGCAATGCAGAGATCTCTCATCTACAATGTATGTAGCTTACCTTCTTTTTTTTACCAAGAAAAAGTGCCCTCAAAATGTTGTGCCATATAAACAACAGTGGGGATTACCAAAATGGCAGAAGCAAACACTTGTATTCAGAAACCATTGTTGATGGGTGGACATGTATTCTCTTTTCCTATCAAGTAATGAAGTGGAATTAATACCCTGGGAATTTTTTGATGAGTATGGACTCAATATTCTGTAAACTACACAAAGTGTAACATATTCAGTTTCTTATTTTTATCGTTTTCAAAATCTTATTCTTAGAGGTGCATTTGCTCTTTTAAAATCTCTTAGTTTTAAGACTAAAACACTCTGAGCTTGTCAGTTCCCGTCATTGGATAATATGCTTTTATAACCTTATTCATCTAGACTTCTCTGCAACTTAATAAAACTTTACTCAAATCTATATCCATCTAGAACATGTGTGTCAAACTCAAGGCCCGCAGGCCACATCCTGCCAGGCGTGTAATTATATCCGGCCCGCGAGATCATTTTATATATTAATTTTATTAATGGTCCGGCGATATGAAGTGCTGGTAACACAATAAACTACAGATCCCATAATGTAGCGCTTCAGCTGCCTTGCCGAACACTTCCCGCTAATCAAGTCAAGCTTATGATGCTGCAAGTTATTGCGAAACTATCCCTCACAATGCCAAAGAGAAAAGTTGATTCTGAAAACAGAGCCTTTAAAAACCGATGGGAGGCTGAGTATATGTTTACTGACATTGCCGGTAAAACCGCAGTGTCTCATTTGTGGAGCTAACGTGGCTGTAATTACAGAATTTAATCTAAGACGGCACTATGAGACAAAACATCAGGATAACCTGAAAGACCTGAATGCAAAGCAGAAGATACAGAAAGCAGAAGAATTAAAGAAGAATCTGACACTTTTACACGTGCAAAATCACAAAGTGAAGCTGCTGTGAAAGCAAGTTTTATCGTGGCAGAGGAGATGGCAAAATCAGCCAGGCCATTAACCGAGGGAGAATTTCTGAAGAGCTGCATGATCAAAGTGTTTGATGTCTTAGGTCCAGACAAAAGCAGATGCTGGCAAATGTAAGCCTGAGTAGAAATATGATTGCTGATCAAATTTGTGAGATGGCCACTGATTTAAGAGTGAAAGAAGCAAAGACTTTATTGCATACTTTCTTTCTATGGATGAAAGTACTGTCATGACTGATACTGCACAGCTGGCCATCTTCATCCGTGGAGTGGACTCCAATTTGCGCGTACAGAGGAAATAATGGACATTAAATCGATGCATGGGACGGCGACTGGAAGAGACATTTTTGAAAATGTATGTCAAAGTATAACCGACATGAAACTGCCCTGGGTCAAACTTATTGCACTTACAACTGATGGAACACGATCTATGTGTAGTGAAAAAAGTGGACTAGTGGGAAGGATGCCAGTAAAGATGCAGGAGGAGAAATGTACTGGTGAGTTAACGGCATATCACTGCATCATACACCAGGAAGCACTATGTGGCAAAGTCCTGAAGATGGACAATGTAATGAGCACTGTAACACAAACCGTAAACTTTATCCGAGCTAAAGGTTTAAATCACCAGCAATTTCAGCCCTTTATGCGGGAGATAGATTCAGAGTATGCGGACATTCCTCATCATACAGAGGTGCATTGGCTAAGTCGGGGAAAAGTTCTCAACAGAGTTGTTGAGCACAGCAACGAAATCTGTCAGTTCATGGAAAGTAAAGGAAAAGACTCCACCAATTTTAGGGATGAAAAGTGGAAATGCGATTTAACATAAAAGCTCATCTCAAGCCTTAAACCTCCAGCTCCAGGGACGGAGTGCATGATCACTGACATGTATGACTCCAGTGAAGGCATTTCAAGTGAAGCTGCTTTTATGGGAGACACAAATGCACCAGTGCAACTTGCCCCACTTTCCCTGTTGCCAAGTAATGGTGAACCAAGTCGGCACAATGGTGTTACCAAATACCGCACTGCGCAATGAGTTCGCACGGCGCTTTGGTGACTTTGAAGAACAAAAAAAGAATTTTGTGTTGCTTCGCAACCCATTTGGTGGAAACTTCACCTGTGCAGATTCAGATGGAGCTGATTGATGGCACACTGAAGGCAAAAAGTACGATACTGCAGGGCCCACACAGTTTATTCACTCCATTCCCACAGAAATACTCCAGCTCCATCTACATGCGGCTCAAACCTTGTGCATGTTTAGTAGCACATATCTGTGTGAGAAGTTCTTCTCAGTGATGAAGACTAACAAAACAGCACACAGGAGTTGTCTCACTGATGAGCACCTGCAGTCCATCCTGAGAATCTCCACAACACAGAACCTCACACCAAACATAAACAAACTTGTTGCCAAAAAAATATGCCAGGCGTCCAGCTCTGATAAAATGACATAAGAGCAAAGACAACTGAATGATTTGATTTGTTATTGATGAAAAGCACAAATTTTATTTATATTTCCGGGTTTTGTTATGCAGCATGTTCATATTTTGAATTTATAATTTTGACAGGATATATTTTTATGGAGAGCAAAATATTATGTTATTTAAGGTTTGAGTTGATTTATTCCGGAGTAATATTCCTGTCTGTTTTAATTCATATTTATGTTCAAAAAAGTTAAGTTTTAAAAGTTTAGTTTTAGTTTGTTCAATAAATGTTTATCCTGTTCGGCCTAAAGCGTGTTTTCGGATTTTGCCCCCTGTGCAATTGAGTTTGACACCCCTGATCTAGAAGAAGACTAACCCTTTTAATGGAAAATTGCTCTTAGGTTCCTACTTTCTTACTTAACCCAAGTTTGGCCTGTTTTTCTAAACTACATAGATGAAAACCTTCTCTTGATCTATCTCTGAAGAACATAGGTGGATGGGTTATGGATTAGGAATCTAGCATATACTCTATACTATAAGATTAAGCCCCTTTTAATATCTCCATTGCTAGTTGAAAACATTTAAGCATATAATTTTGTTGAACTTAAAGGGGCCGATTGATTAACTAAGAGTTTATCTCTTTTGCTTGGAAATGTTTTATTGGTGCATTCAGACTGTGACATCCAGCTGACTTTAATGCAGGTAATGTAGAAGGAAAAATTTTTACATTAGCATAAAAACAGCAAATTAACATAAAAAGCCATAAAAAGTTATTAAAAGCTTCTAAAACATTACATTAAGCATAAATTAGAATGTCTAGCAAATAAGATAGGTCAAGTAAATAGTTAACTAAAAAATCAGTCATTTTGCATTATTTTTTAAGCTTGAAGCAGGATTGCTGGTATGGGAAAAGAACAAAAATGACGTGTAGAAACCAGCTTAGAATAGGATAAGGAGATTGAGAACACCTGTTCTCAAGGCTGAGAAGCTAAAGGAACGATAGGCACGTAAAGAAACCAGCAGGATTATGGAATCAGCAGAAAGGCAACAAAAAGCTTTTGCTAAAAGCAAGGTCACACTGATGTAATGCATGAAGGAAACACAAATATATTCAGGCATCAGCAATAAATATTGAAGAATATATTAGAAATTAACTTTAGCGTAGAAATTAAGGCAAGTCAAGCATGCCAAGCAAATGATTTAATGAAAGCATATACCATATTTCTTTTTAATCAAAGCTTAGCTTTAGGCCACCATTATAACACAGCTTGAAAGGTTTAGAGAAGGAAGTGACACCATGAAAGACCAAATATGGAATAAGGAACATCTGCCCAGTCGAAGAACCAATCAAAAATAAGCAAAACAGAAACTAAAGTAAACAATAGACAGTATAGACAGTTGCAGAACGAGCCAATTGCATGAGGTCAAAGCGATAAAAAATTATATAAACTTCGTTTGCTTAACCGTTCGGGGTTCAGCTCAATTTGGTCGTATTGGGTTGAGTCCATGTTGTTATTTGTGTTTGTTTTATTGCAATAAAGGTTTGAAACTCTGTCTGTCCATCTCGAGTCCTAATAGCCTTCATTTTCAGGTAAAAGCCTTCTGGTGACTAATTTTGCCACGACATATTGGCGACCCGACGTGAGAAAATAACAGGTCACCTGCGTGAATCCAGCGGCAGGGACGATGCTCTACGAAACGGGCACAGATGGTGGCCCCCTAAAAGGTAAGCGATATTTTCACTAAACTAATTTGTGTAAAGTTTCAGAGAGCATCTGCCCCTCCAACAGAGACGAGCAGCATTTGGCCTTTCAAAAACAAACAGGTAGGAATAAGGAATGAGCAGACAGACTTAAATGGAATGTGTGAAGACTGTACAGCTAATATGAATATGTGTGAATGAATGGGAGTGCAGTAAATAGGACGCTCCAATCCCAGGCTTAGAGTTCAGAGGGCTGCACGGAGCAGTAAGACGCTCCGGCCCAGTCGAGTCAGGAGTGCTCTGACCCAGGCGAGTCAGGGGCTGCATTGTAACGGGTAGTGATGGAAATCCTGTCAAATACTAAGGTTGCCGTGACGACAGTGAACCGTTTATAGATGGGTGTGGAATTCCTAAATTGGCACCCTTTGCTGTGGCTGTATGTTCCCCAGTGAGAAGGGTGAGATGTCGTAAATTCCCGCTGGTCTTGAGAGGGAGCAAATCTTTGGGAAAAGCTAACGGCAGTTCCTTCTGGTTGTGCCTCAGTAAGACAGTTAATTCAGGTGCGACTGGAGGCCTATCATTACAGGCCCGAAGTAGAGACAGGGGTCTGACATGTAGGCAAAAATTCCTGTTAAGGTACCGCTTGCAGCTTGTCAATAGGGAGAGCAAGTGGAAGTTCTGCTCGGTGGGACAGGTAAATTGAGTGTGCTAGTATTAAAGGACAGATAAAACAATAAACAAAAAGTTCTATTCCCTTATTTTTATTTCATCTTTATTTTACCTTTGGATAGTTTAGGGAGGCACGCAAGTGCTGTATTTATGGGAGCGCTTTTAAAAGTGTCATGGCAATTGTAGAAGCACGTACAGGTGCGCAGAATGCTTGGAGCACTTTAAAAAGTGACGCGGCACGTGAAGCACACAGGTGCAGATTGAAGAAGAATGTATGGTACAGAGGTACAAATCTAGTACAGGGCAAAAATAGGACACTAGTGATTAGCACACTAGGTGCTAAAAAGTGTGATTGAGTAAGAGTGTGGATTTTAGGGTGTATAACTTTTTATGTGCAAAATAAACTATATTGATTTAGAGAATATATAAAACACCTGCATGTGAAATAACTAAAAATAAATTTCACCTGGTGGGAGGAGCAGTAGAGCAGGAAAAAAGGCTATTATTCAGACCCATAATTGTGACTTTATACACTGTTCAGACGCGCGTGCAGCAAGATATAAGTTGTGGGGTAAAAAAGACAATAATGCATTGAACATTTTACAACGTGTATTCAAAAGGTGAATAAAAGAACAGTGCTAAAATTAGATAAATATTTACATAAGGGTAGAAGAGAAAATAATATTTCAGATTATTAAGGAGAAACATGAAAAAATAGCAGGAGATGTAGATCAAATTACAGGAAGAGTCCTGTGCAAATACTGGAAGGTTGAGACTCAAAAGAAAAGTACAGATTTATTACTGTGGTTGTAAGTTGTGGAAAAGTTAGGCAGCAAAATTTATGGCACAAGAAAAGATCCTGCAAATAACTCATGGTGTGCATACTCATTATTGGAGCGAAGATTTTTACACAAACGCGAGCATGACAACTGCACAAATTAACTAGGAAGATGCATGCTGCCAGCAGTCATAGTAGTAACGAAGGTCCTTTGTAAGATCAAACCTAAATTAATTAGAGATTCAAAATTAAGATTGGCAATAGGAAGCCCATGGCTACAGGGAGTTAAAATAAGTATGAGCGAGTTGTCTGTGGATATATTGGGGCGTAATGATCCCCTCCTCAAAGAACTCATTGAAAAATTATCTCAAAAATGGCATAAGAGAACAAAAGGTTTTAAAAACCACTGGCCCCAAAAGGTTTATTTAATCTGGAACTATGCAAAGAAATGATAGAGCACATAAAAATTATAAAACAGAAGATGCTAAGCGAAAAAGAGATAGGCAGAACAAAAACATAGTGCAAATGTTTATGGGGGAAGCAATGAGAAGAAGCACTAGAAAGAATGAATCGGTGCTTTACTGACAGAGAGGTAGAGAATAAAATCCCCCCCGGCATCGTCGGGCATATTGCATGAGTTCCCACTGATAGAAGGAAAAGGAAAGTTTAAAGGGTAAACAGTGGTGAAAAATGAGGAGGAGGAGTTAAGAGAAAAGAAAACAAACAGGACGAACTAAAAAAGCAAGAGCTCAAATCAGCACAAAAGGTGGCGCCAGACACGGAGTAGTGGAATAAAATAAATATTTAGCTGTGAGTGCCACCCCCAAATCACAGGAAATGGTGGGCCGAGCAAATGGGATCATAAAAAATATGATGGTTAAAACCTGTGCAGACACTGGTCTTAGTTGGGGAAAACGCTATGCCAATTGCTTTAATGTTTTATCGTTCAGAGACTAACAGAGTGACGATTTAGCACAACATGAAATGCCTACTGGTCGACCAATGCCTACACCTGTTTGGAGGAAACTCCTAAAGGTCCCCTTTACAGCAGCTTGAGCATGAAATACAGCCCTAGATGAGGCAACTAAGTATAAATTGCAAAAGTATGTATGTATATAAAGAAAAGAAAAACAACAATTAAGCACATTTGAGTAAAGTGGATGAAACTGATTTTGTGGTCAAATTTGAATTGTAAAAATAAAAGAGCAGTACAGTAATTAGGTTTCCACCGTTAAATAATAAAAAAGCAGCTAGGTGAAGTGTAGGCAGACACACACACATATGTTTTAATTGCCCCATCCCCGAATAAGGAATGATTGAGTGAGTGACTGCATGAGCTCAGTTATCTCTTAGTGGTAGTAAAAATGAGCCACAGGTGCGGAGACAAGTGTGAGTGTGACTGCACTCTGGACCCAAATAGTATACGAGAGACACAATTAAGTAATCAAGCACATAACGAGTGTGAGTGAGATTTTGTAATCAAAGCATTTCTTTCATAGAGATACATTAAGAGATTTTTATCTAGACGGTGTCACTGTTAGGAGTTACAGCAAATAAATTATGAAAGCCAAAAGTAGTTTAGATAGATAGATAGAGATAGAAAGATAGACACTTTATTAATCCCAAGGGGAAATTCACATAATCCAGCAGCAGTATACTGATACAAAGAAACAATATTAAATAGTAATAAAAATGAAAAAAATTAAAATAAAATTAATGTTAGCATTTACTCCCCCGGGTGGAATTGAAGAGTCACATAGTGTGGGGAGGACGATCTCCTCAGTCTGTCAGTGGAGCAGGACAGTGACAAAAGTCTGTCACTGAAGCTATTCCTCTGTCTGGAGATGACACTGTTAAGTGGATGCAGTAGATTAATAATGATTGACAGGAGTTTGCTTAGTTTAATTAAGATGAATATAAATTTATGATCAGAGAAATATATTCGAAAAATATATTCGAAAAAGCATTAACATGGTTCACTTGACATGATTTCTTAAAATACATTTAATACCATGCTTTAAATACTTTCAGTTGGCATAAGTTTCATTCCTTGCAGCAGTAGGATTACGTAAAATTATCAAGAAGCATAATTAAGGTAAGCACAAGAAATTTAGGAGAATTGCGAACATTTAGGAGACTAGAAAGGTATTATAATTAGAATTTGGATATTAAAATGTGACGCTTTGAAAAAGTTAACTTGATTCAAATACTTGTGCCTCATGTTACTTCCTGTTAAAAACAATTCGAGCAGTATTTACAGTTTGATAAGCAGCCTTCAGAGAAATGTAGGAGTAAAGCACCAAAAGCTATAGAAAAATGTGTGAGTTTATAGATTATGTGTGTATATATTTGTACATATATTTGTGGGGAAAGAATATAATTATATGTGCTAAAAAGAAATGTGCACTGTATTTAACTTCAAAGGTACCCGGTGCTCGCTGATGTCTGTATGTGAGTATGTCTGAGCTGAATGTGTGTGCATGCGCGTTGTTTGTTCTGTGTGTGTGTGTGTGTGTGTTTGGGAGTAAGAAAGCTGAACCATGGAGACCTCTGGGTAATGTAGTTCAAATATGATTCGCTGAAACTGCCTTGTGCATCTAAATTTCCAGAGCTCTGAGTAAATATGGGTTAAAATAAATTTGAGTATGTGTAACATTTGATAAAATAAAAGGGTGTCCACTTCTAATTATACAAATGTGTAGAAATATTCGAGTCATCTTTCCTTCGGACCCTGATGAAGTCTTAAGGAAAAATGTTCTTTTGATAACTATAACATATAAGGGAAACAATGTCTTTCATTCCTTCAGTCCTTTTTCTTGTGATGAGTATATGTGAAATTGTGCATTATGAGGGTCGAGAGAGAGATAGATACTTTATTAATCCCAAGGGGAAATTCACATAATCCAGCAGCAGTATACTGATACAAAGAAACAATATTAAATTAAATAGTAATAAAAATGAAAAAAATGAAAAAAATTAAAATAAAATTAATGTTAGCATTTACTCCCCCGGGTGGAATTGAAGAGTCGCATAGTGCGGGGGAGGAACGATCTCTTTAGTCTGTCAGTGGAGCAGGACAGTGACAAAAGTCTGTCACTGAAGCTACTCCTCTGCCTGGAGAGGACACTGTTAAGTGGATGCAGTGGATTATTCATGATTGACAGGAGTTTGCTGAGTGCCCATCTCTCTGCCACAGATGTTAAACTGTCCAACTTTAATCCTACAATAGAGCCTGCCTTCTTAACAAGTTTGTCCAGGCGTGAGGCGTCTTTCATCTTTATGCTGCCACCCCAACACACCACCACGTAGAAGAGGGTACTCGACACAACCGTCTGGTAGAACATCTGCAGCATCTTACTGCAGATGTTGAAGGATGCCAACCTTCTCAGAAAGTATAGTCTGCTCTGACCTTTCTTACATAGAGCATCGGTATTGGCAGTCCAGTCCAATTTGTCATCCAGCTGCACTCCCAGATATTTAAAGGTCTGCACCTCTGCACACAGTCACCTCTGATGATCACAGGGTCCATGAGGGGCCTAGGCCTCCTAAAATCCACCACCAGCTCTTGGTCTTGTTGGTGTTAAGGTGTAAGTGGAGAATGTGGTGGCGCAGTAGTTAGCACTTATGCTAAGATTCAAGCTTATACTGTATATGTTATTTGTTTTGAGTTAATATTCTCAGTGACAGTTTAGTCTTTTTTCTGGGAGTGCCATTTTGCTGTGGTATGAACCACGTGATTTCTCGATAGTTGGATTTTCCCTTATTGTCGCAAGAGTGGATGACCACGGAAACAGTTCCTCATTGTCAGGAGTCATTTCGCCAATAGAGTCTCCTTGATCTAGAAACCAGCGCCATTTAAAGCTGAGCAGGATTGTGGTATGTTTCCTAGGGTTAACACCAGCTAACGTCAGGAGAGGCAGTTTTAATGTTCATTTGTCCTGATTGATAATGTTAAGTCAGAATGGAACTTGCTCTTCTTCAGAGTTCATTTTATTTCGATAAAGCGTGGTGGTGTTTGAAAGAATGAAATGATTGATATTAATGTGTAGGAGAATATAAATGTTTGTTGAAATTAAAAGAGCTCTTAATTCAAAATAAAACAAAGATATGAACAGGTGGTGTAAAAAGTCTCCAGATTAGGCATGATATTATATGAGCACCCCTTTTGTTTGAGTACTGGCCAGACTCTGATGCAAGGAGGATTTGAATTACAAAGAGTAAAAATTAAATAAAAGGAGACATTCTTTAAAAAGTAATGAAGCTGAAGAAAAACAGTGGCTTCCAGTCCAGGTAGTGTTCCATTCTAAGATATGCTATAAAAAGGAGGGAATAAGGGGTTAACTAAGAGAAAAACAGACTGTGCTCTATGGAGAAATTAAGTGTAGAAATTAAGGCAAGTCAAGCATGCCAAGCAAATGATTTAATGAAAGCATATACCAGATTTCTTTTTAATCAAAGCTTAGCTTTAGGCCACTATTATAACATAGCTTGAAAAGTTTAGAGAAGGAAGTGACACCATGAAAGACCAAATATGGAATAAGGAACATCTGCCCAGTCGAAGAACCAATCTAAAATAAGCAAAACAGAAACTAGAATGAACAATAGACAGTACAGACATATGCAGAATGCACATGCATTCGATTGCTGAACGTTCTCGACTCAGCTCAATTTGGCCGTATTGGGTTGAGTCCGTGTTATTTGTGTTGTTTAATTGCAATAAAGCTTTAAAACTCTGTCTGCCCACCTCGAGTCCTAATAGCCTTCATTTTCAGGTAAAAAGCCTTCTGGTGATGGATTTTTTGCCATGACAGTAACATGAGAATTAGCAACTCCAAATATCTATGGTCATGGTCTTCCCTAAAAAGAATGGTTTGTCCCCTGTAGATAAAAGAGAATCCAAGTGAATGAGTTTGGTACCTGTAACTCTTGCTCACATGTGAGGTTAGTAGCAATCAACCAATTGACAAATGAATCTGCCTTCTCCCAGTATGTGGATTGTAACACCTGTGAAAAAGGACTATTGACCTCCTGTATGTAAACAGTAAAGACGATACAGCCACCCCACTGCCTGCACTTGGGAAAGCAGATCATAACCTGGTTCTGCTTCAGCCTCACTACAAACAAAAAGTGAGGGAGCTATGTACAACCACACACTCATTGAGGAAGTGGTCCCATGAGGCAGAGCAGGCTCCGAGAGACTGCTTTGGAACCACGGACTGGGATATCCTGCAGGGATCATATAATGAGAACATTGAGGAGGTTGTTGACTGCACTACTGACTACATCAACTTCTGTATGGACATTGTAGTTCCAGTAAGAACAGTATGCTGCTATGCTAACAGCAAGCTATGGAATTTCAAGTGACATCAAGGGCCTTTTGAACCAGAAGAAAAGAGCTTTTTAATAGCGGTGATCAGCATGAGCTCAAGCGCATGCAGAAAGAACTCAGAGTCCAGCTCAGGTCGGTGAAGGAGCAGTACAGGAGAAAGCTGGAGCAGAAGTTGCAGAATAACAGCATGAAGGAAGTGTGGGATGGGATGAAGTTCATCACTGGCTGCAACTCGAAGTGGGGTGCCACCATTGAGAGAGATGTGGAGATAGCAAACCAAATGAACAACTTTTAACAAGTTTTACCACCCTAACCCACTCTCACCTTGGTGTACTGTACCCTCCACCCATCCTTGTGCTGATACCAGCATAGGATAGACTTCCCCACCCACAAGAGAGCTGAGGAGACTTCTGTGCCAGCAAGGCAGTCGGTCCAGATGGAGGATCGCCACGACTGCTGAAGGCCTGTGCGCTGGAGCTGGGGAGTCCTCTACAGCGCATCTTCAACCTGAGCCTGGAACAGGGGAAGAGTCCCGAGGCTTTGGAAAACATCTTGCATCACCCCAGTCCCAAAAGTATCACGTCCTAATGAGCTGAATGACTTCCGCCTGTCGCCTGATGTCGATGCATATGATGGAGTTAGCTGCTGCTGCACCACCTGAGGCCATAGATCTGCCACACCCTGATCCCTCTGCAGTTTGCATACCAGGAGAAGGTGGGAGCGGAGGATGCCATCATCTATATGCTACACACTCTCCCTACTTGGACAGAGGCAGTGGTGCTGTAAAAATGATGTTTCTGGACTTCTCTAGTGCCTTCAACACCATCCAACCTCTGCTCTGTAGGGACAAGCTGACAGAGATGGGAGTGGATTCAAACCTGGTGGCATGCATCATGGGCTATTACAGACAGACCTCAGTATGCGCCTTTGGGAACTGCAGGTCTGACATTGTGGTCAGCAACACAGGAGCGCCCAAGGGACTGTACTTTCTCTGGTCCTGTTCAGCTTACAGTGGTATGAAAAACTATTTGCCCCCTTCCCGATTTCTTATTCTTTTGCATGTTTGTTACACAACATGTTTCTGATCATCAAACACATTTAACCATTAGTCAAATATAACACAAGTAAACACAAAATGCAGTTTTTTTAAATGATGGTTTTTATTATTTAGGGAAAAAAAATCCAAACCTACATGGCCCTGTGTGAAAAAGTAATTTCCCCCTTGTTAAAAAAATAACGTAACTGTGGTGTATCACACCCGAAGTTCAATTTCCGTAGCCACCCCCAGGCCTGATTACTGCCACACCTGTTTCAATCAAGAAATCACTTAAAATAGGAGCTGCCTGACACAGAGAAGTAGACCAAAAGCACCTCAAAAGCTAGACATCATGCCAAGATCCAAAGAAATTCAGGAACAAAATGAGAACAGAAGTAATTGAGATCTATCAGTCTGGTAAAGGTTATAAAGCCATTTCTAAAGCTTTGGGACTCCAGCTAACCCACAGAGAGCCATTATCCACAAATGGAAAAATGAAACAGTGGTGAACCTTCCAGGAGTGGTCGGCGCAATTACCAATTACCCCTAAGAGCGCAGAGACGACTCATCCGAGAGGTCACAAAAGACCCCAGGTCAACGTTAAAGAACTGCAGGCCTCACTTGCCTCACTCATAAGGTCAGTGTTCACGACTCCACCATAAAAAAAGACTGGGCAAAACGGCCTGCATGGCAGATTTCAAGCATAAAACCACTGATATAAAAGAACATTAGGGCCTCAATTTTGCTAAGAAACATCCTCAATGATTGCCAAGACGCTTGGGAAAAATAATTTGTGGACTGATGAGACAAAAGTTGAACTTTTAAAGGGAAAAGTCCCGTTACCGGCAAAAGGGAAAACACATTTAGAAAAAAAATATCCCCCAACAGTAAAATATGGTTGTGGAGTGGAGGTTGGGGGTTTTGCTGTTTGGACCTAAAAGGGTTTGTGATAGATGGAACCATGAATTCTACTGTCTACCAAAAACCCAAGGAGAATGTCCGTCATCTTTCTAACCGCTAAGCGATCTTGGTGCCAACAGGACAATGACCCAAAAAACCAAAAATCCCCCTGAATGGCTGGAAAAAAAAATGAAGACTTTGGGGGGACAAAGTCCTGACCTGAATCCAAATTAGATGCCATGGCATGACCTTGGGGTTCTCTAGAAAACCCTCAAAAAAACTGAATTACAACAATTCGCAAAGAGGAGGGCCAAAAATTTCCCCCAGAGCCGAAAAAACTTTGCAAGAATTAAACGCGATTGAAGCCAAGGTGGCCCCAAACCCGTTATTAGGTTTCAGGGAATTTCTTTTTTTTGGGCCATGTAGGTTTTTTTTTCCCTAAATAAAAAATCATTTAAAACTGATTTTGTTTTTTGTGTTATATTTTACTAATTTAAATGTTTTGATGATCAAAAAATTTTTGGAAAACATCAAAAAAAATAAAAGGGGAGAAAAAAGTTTTTACACCACTTATATACATAAACAGACTTTTAAAAATGGTGCCAGCAAACATTCACACAACACTGCTATCGTGGGGGGCCAGGAGGGGGCAGGAGGAGTATGGGAACCCCCAATCAAGGATTTCAAAAATGGTCCCACTAAAATTTTTTTTACCCCCAACCCCCAGAAAAACCATGAGCTGGTGGTGGATTTTAGATTTTTCGGGCCCCCAAGGGGCCCCCTTGACCACTGAGGTGACTGTGCAAAGGGTGGGGACCAGAAATCCCTTTGGGACTGCAGCTTTTTGAAAATTGACGGGACGCCAAAAATATGTTTTCCAATTTACTTCCTTAAAAGACTGGGGGATCCTTAAAATTTTCCCCCAAAAGATCCCGGGGATGTTCTATCGGGAGGGTTTTGGGGGAGCACCCTTTCAAGCAGTGGTGTGGGGAGGCAGCATAAAGAAGGGGGATTTTTCACCCCGGGGAAAAACCCGGGGGGAAGGCAGCCCTATTGTAGGCTGAAAGGGGGACCCAAAGCTTGACATCTGTGGCATCGGGGCCGGCAGGCTCCTGTCAACCTGGAGAATCCACTGCATCCACTAACAGGATCCCCCAAAAGGAGGAGCAACCCAACAGACTGCTGTTACTGCCCTGCCCCAAGACAGATTTGGGGGAATTTTCCCTCCCCATTTTTTGTGCCCTTTTGGGGTAAAAACATTATACAAAAGTTTTGTCTTTTTTAAACCCTTTGCTTTTTTTTTTCAATTTTTTTTAAATTTAATATTGTTTTTTTTAAACCAGTATGCTGCTGTTGAGTATGTAAATTTTCCCCTTTTGGGTTTTTTTTGGCATTCCCCCCTTTTCCCCGCTTTACCCCATTTTTTTTTATTAACATCTGAGGGATCTTACCCCGGGGGATTTTAAAGTGTTAAGATAATCACACCTGTTGATTACTCCCCGCTGTGTGCTGGGATTCCAAGCTCTGATAATGTTTTTTAGGGCATTTTATTGCCCCAATTATTAGTGAATAAAACCCTCCAGCAGCTTTTACTTTGCATTTTTCCAAACTGTTGTTGAGTTGGGGGTCCGTGCTCACTTGTACTAAAAACTGTTATCCAATATACCCTCTTTGCGTTGTTTTTAGTCAGTTTGTTGTTTCTCAGATGGACTGGTTTCCCACTGTGTTGAAATATCCAAAGGGAAAAATTTTCTAGATATTAAACATTTTGTCCACAGCAAAGAAAAACACTAGAATCCCCTTTTCAGACCGGAAAAAGTTTTTACACAGTGGTTTTTGGGACATTTGTCATCATCGGACCGTAAAGTTCATCAGCTTTTTCTTGGAATACCCCCATCTTACCAGGGTTTTGGGAATAAGGGTGCTAAGGTGTCAAATTTGTGCTAAAAATGAAATCAACTTTTGATGGGGGATCGGGTGCATAAAAAAACTCGGGCTTTACTTGCCTTTTAAAAACAAAAAGTAAAATCAATAGAAAAACAGAATTATTATGAGCTGCAACATTGATACATTATACTTAACTAAAAGTGGTCACAAAAAATTTTTTTTAAAAAAAAAAAATCCCCTTTTTTTTTTTTTTTAGGGGGGGGGGTTTTTTAAAAAAAAAAAAACCCCCCTTTTTAATTTTTTTTTTTTAATTTTTAAAAAAAAACCAAAAACCGGGAAACCCCCCCAAAAAAATTTTTAAAAAAAATTTTTTTAAAAACCCAACTTTCCCCCCCCCAATTTTTTTAAAATTTTTTTTGGGGGTTTTTTTTTTAAAAAAAAAAATTTTTTTAAAAAATTTTTATTAGGAATTTTTTTGGGGGGGGGTTTTTTTGGGGGAAAAACCCCCAATTTGCAACCCCGCCCCCAGTTTTCCGGGGGGAAATTTCCCCCAAAAAAATTTTTAAAAAAAATTTGGTTTTAAAAAAAAAAAAAAAAAAATTTTTTTTAAAAAAAGGGGGGAAAAAAATTTTGGGGGGGAAAAAAAAAAAGGAAAGGAAAAAAGGGGGGGAAAAAAGGGAAAAAGTGGGGGGGGGGGAAAAAAAAAAAAAAAGGGGAAAAAAAAGGGGGCGGGGGGGGAAAAAAAAAAAGGAAAAAAAAGGGAAACCCGGGTGGAAAAAGGGGGGGAAAGGGTTTTAAAAGGGGGAAAAAGGTTTTTAAATTTTTAAAAAAGGAAAATGGAAGGGGTTAAAAAAAAAAAAAAAGGGGTTAAAAGGGTTTTTAAAAAAAAGGAAAAATTTTTTTTTTCCCCGGGGGATGGAAATTTTTTAAAAAAGGTTAAAAAAAATTTTTAAAAAAATTTTTTTTTTTTAAAAAGGGGGGGCCGGGGTTTTTTGGGGGGGGGGGAAAATTTTTTGGGGGGGGGAAAAAAAAAGGGGAAAAGGGGGGGCCCCGGAGGGGGGGAAAAGGGGGGAAAAAAAAAATGAAAATTTTTTTTTTTTTCCCCCCCCCCAAAAATTTTTTTGGGGGGAAAAAAAAATTTTTTTGGGGGGGTTTTTGGGGGGGGTTGGGGAAACCCCAGGGGCCCCCCGGGGGGGAGGGCCCCCAAAAAAAAAAAAGTTAAAAAAAGGGGGGGAAAGGGGGGGAAAAAAAAAAAAAAAAAAAAAAGGGGGGGAAAAAAAAAAGGGGGGGTTTTTTAAAAGGGGGGTTTTTGGGGGGGGCCCAAAAAAAAAACCCCCGGGGGGTTTTTTTAAAGGGGGGGAAAAAAAAAAAAGGGCCCCAAAAAAGGGGGGGGGGAAAAAGTACCAAGCTGGTAAAGAGGTGCAGCAGGTTAGGGTGATAAAGGATGAAGATGGGAAACATGCAAGCAAGAGAATTGTTGAGCAGATGGAAAAGAGTACTTTGAGAGGCTGATGAATGGAGAGAAAGATTGGATGATGTGGAGATAGTGAATCAGGAAGTGCAGCGTATTAGAAAAAGAGGAAGTAAGGACAGCCATGAACAGGATGAAGAATGGAAAAGCTGTTGGCCCAGATGACATACCTGTGGAAGCATGGGGGTATTTAGTAATTATGCAGTTAAGTTTTTAACAAGATTGTTTAATGGAATCTGGAAAGTGAGAGGGTGCCTGAGGAGTGGAGAAAAAGTCTACTGGTACTAATTTTTAAGAATAAGGGGATGTGCAGAGCTGTAGTAATAACAGGGGATATAATTGCTGAGCCACAGCATGAAGTTATCAAAGAGTAGGTTAAAAAGGGGAGGGTATTAGTGAACAGCAGTAGGGTTTTCATGTAAAAAAGAGCTCCACAAAAACCATGTTTGCTCTGAGGGTGTTGATGGAAAAGTATAGAAAAGGCCAGAAGGAGTTGCTTGTGTCTCTGGACATGGAAAAGCATATAACAGGGTGCCTCGAAAGGAGTTGTAGAGGAAGTCAGGAGTGGCGAAAAGTCGCAAAGAGTCATACAGGATATATCGAGGGAAGGTGACAGGACAGTTGCAAAGTCTGCAGTAGGGTGACAGTGAATTTAACATTGAGGTGAGATTACATCAGGGATCGGCTCTGAGCCCTTTTCTTATTTGCAATTTTGATGGACAGGTTGACAGATGAGATTAGAAAGGGTCCCATTGGACTATGATGTTTCTGATGACATTTGTAATATGGTGAGAGTAGGGAGCGGGCTGAGGAGACCCCGGAGGGTGGAGATATGCTCTAGAGAGGAGAGGAATGAAGGTCAGTAGTAACAAGAAAGAATACATGTGTATAAATGAGGAGGTCAGTGGAATGGTGAGGATGCAGGGAGTAGGGTTGGAAAAGGTGGATGAGTTTAAATACTTCAATCAACAGTACAGAGTAATGAGGATTGTGGAAGAGAGGTGAAAGAGAGAGTACGCAGGGGGAGAAGAGTGTCAGGGTAATTTGTGACAGGCTTTTATCAGGAAGAGTAAAGGGAAGTCTACAGGAAGGTAGTGAGACCAGTTTTGTTATATGGATTGGAGATAGAGGCACTGACCAGAAAAGCAGGAGACAGCTGGGGGTGGCAAGAGTTAAAGATGCTAAGATTTGCTTTGGGTGTGAAGAGAACAGAAAGGATTAGAAATGAGTACAGTAAAGGGTCAGCTCAAGTGGACAGGTTGGGAGACAAGTCAGAGAGGCAAAACTGTTTTGGTTTGGACATCTGCAGCTGGATATATTTCGAATAGGATGTTAAAGATAAAGCTTCCAGGCAAATGGAAAAGGGAAGGCCTCAGAAAGTTTATGGATATGGTGAGAGGGACATGCAGGGCGTTGGCTGAAAAAGGGAGCAAGATGCAGAGGACAGGAAGATATGGAACAAGATGATCCGCTGTGGCAATCCCTAAAAGGAGCAGCAGTAGTAGTAGATGGAGAGACTACCATATACTTCCGGATAAGTTGGACTTGATTTACAGTATCATTTCTGGTATTTTATAATGTTGGTTGTATAGTGGAATCCGGAAAACTCACGCTATTTTTAAACAGATTAAGATATTATACGCCCACCTGAGAGGTAACCGTGGAGCACACAGCCTTTTTTTCCTATGTGGGTGTGGAAATGTCCTGTATCAGTGCATGCTCCAAAACCCCTCTCTCTCTCCTCTCCCGTTCAATACCTGAACTATTCGAAGCAAATTTTGCATGGATTGTGTTTTTGTATACTACCCCACATACACCTTTTATCGAGAGCATCCCTTATCTACAACAGAGCATTGATCAGAAACATATATGAAGCTGGTTTTAAATTAGCGTCATTTAAATAGCGAAAGAAATTGGAAACTGTGCTGCTGCAAAATTTGATATGTCTGAGAAACGTGTGAGATTGAGAAAGGCAAGATGATGTTTAAAAAAACTTCGCATTTATGAGCGAGTTGTATAAAGGCGGGTCTGTTTTTATGATCGATTTTTGGGTTTCAAGACCAACTTATTGTATAGCTTATAGAGTAATATCTTTTTAATACCATCAACGGTTCTTCTTTCAATGCATCCTCTCTTTCAAGATACTGAAGATAAATTTTTCATTTGTATCAGAAATTATTATTTTTGAGGATAGTACTGTGCGTTTTGGTTTATAGTCTTTTATTCTAAATCAAAGCTTTGTTTCTCCTGTATTTATGTGGATATTATTGGTTTCCAATGTATATGCTCAGTTGTTAATTTTAAATTTCTGTAAGAAGCTTGAGTATGGGAAAGGTGCTATATAAATAAAATGTACTATAAGATGCTATATGTGCTTTACCACTCCAGCGCATGCTCCTAACCCTCCCCCTCGTGTCTTTTTTTTTTTTTTTTTAATACATTGATAAATGTGGACTAAATAAGCAACTTAGACATCATCATCAAAAGTATAATTTTTTTTTTGCATTCAAATGAACTAAAAGCAATAACTATACATCAAAATATTGCTGTCAGAAGGTTTCGTATGGCTTTATAATTCTTTTGCAAAACACCATTCCATACATTGCCTAAGTATGTGCTACATTTCTAATTGGTAAGATAAGTAAAATTTTAATGAGAATATCCAGTATTGATACAGCAAAACAGCAGAAGAGCTGAAATTACAAAATTTAAAATATTTCCAGAAATTACTGTGCTCCAAACCACGGTTCAATAAAGCTGTGGTGTTATTTCTTTAAACATAACCTTATTACCATTACAACTTACAAACCTATAACAAATACTAATAATTATGAATGGGAAAATTTTTGCCATACCTACACAAGGTTACATAATGCAGAGGTACTTTTACTTTAGGTTATACGCACCTTCAAGACATCCTCACAGATTTCCATGAAAATGGAGGAATATCTGATAGGTTATCCTTTTTTGAAATAATCCATGGAGATTGCTGTGTTGAAGAAGATAAGAATGAATTCCTCTTTCTAGTAAATTTGGACTTCTTCAGAGATTGGGAGTCTGGCCAATCCTTTGATTCTGTCACTTGAGCACAAACTTCTGAAATATAACGTGCCCCTGCTAACACTGTATCCTTAAATTGTGAATATTTTGCTTTGCTGATACAAAATACATTTTTCCGAAGATTTTGTAAAGAATTCACTGACACAATGTCATACCAAGAATGAGGCCAATAGCGGGGGGTCACATTTATTAAGTCCCAGAGAGCGACGAGATTTTCTCTTGAGTAAAGAACAGTTGTCATACTGATAAGTTGCAGCTTATTAATGGATAGGTATGGTGCAGTATCATATATAATGTAGTCAATCTTGTCCAAGAATACCCAAGCAGTTATTAAGTAGTCCATATTTGGCGATTTCAATCTCCCCTTGCAATGAACACCCATGTTTCAACACCAAGTGATTTCAAACAAATCGAGAGAATGTAAAGACCAAAGGGGAATGAAGAACATTTCTTTTGCGGTTGTTGTCCAGAAATCTTAATCTGCTGAAAAATTTTGCTCGTTTGCTTTTCTCCAATCTCGTCTCACCCACTCTGCCCTTTTCTTCTGTTCAACAACTCCATCAAAGAAAAATACCAATTTAATGCCAACAGATGTGAAAGCTTCTTGAAACTTTCTATACTTGAAATATTCTTTCCATTGTCCACCATGTACCCAAGCATCAGCAGTGTACCAATACTTTAAACAAGACATAGCATCAACCACAATTGTTGGAGTGCTCTGGATGCTCCTGGTGAATCTCTTGGCTATTTCTTTTAGGTTCACTCTACACAGACTTCTGGCCGTACATTTTCTACAAACCACTGAAGGCCTTTCACTCCCATCGCAGCACCTGGTAAGAAGACTTACATTACATAGGCAACACATCAAGTATAGGAGAGTTAAATATTGTAACTGTTTTAAAAAAAAGGAATCCATAATCTGGCTTTTGGAAATTTATCAAGAACACAAAAGGACAAGAAGGAAACATTTTCTGGGCAGTGTTATTAAAATAACATTACAAAAATAGGTAGGAATTTTAAGTGCTTTTTAAACTCTGTGAAGTGCCTGACCAATAGTAACTACTCAGGTTATCTAAAAATGTACCCTGTTCAAGACCCTAACTATTGACAATGTCATCTGCACCAACTTTTTTAGTCACATGTTTTGGAATTGTCCCAGACTCACGGCACAATGAATAAAACTGTTTACCTGTCAGCGGTATAAGAATCACTGAATAGTAATATAGTTTAATTACAGCGTGTTCAGAATGGTAAATGATGGATAACTGTGTAATTAAAATCTTTGTGCTATCTTTTGATATAGATAGGGGAAATGACACTTTTATTGGCTAACTAAACAATTACAAATGCAAGCTTTGCGCAGCTAAGGCCCTATGCTGCCCAAAGCTTGCATTTTAAACTATTAAGCAAATAAAACTGTCATTTATTTTTAAAACTATCTAACGATTTAAACTCTACCTTTCTATCTTTATACACTGCTCTTCAAGTTATTTTCATTATTTGAAAAAATAATCCATCCATCTTAACATAGGGGGAAAAATGATTCTATTTCAGATCTTTAATCAAAAATATACTTTTCCCATCATTGTTTGGAATTTATTTTTCCTTTGGAATTCTTAGGTTTAATTCAAAAACTATTTGTTTCCCATCCCCAACTTCTTCAGTTTGCACAGAACTTATTGATTTTTTTTTAGTACCTTTAAAATTTCCCCATTATTCCAATATTTTAAAATGTACCCCAGTAAAGACACAGATGACTCTAAATTTTTAGATTTTAGATCTAATACAGAAGAAAAAACATTATCAGACTGAAAACAAATTTATTTCAATGACAATTATCAAAGCATCTTTTTGTTTAAAACAAAATTAGTTTTAAGCCCCATACCTTTTCAATTATACACTTTTCATACTGTATAGGCAATCTCATGGGTTTGGGTGTACTGGGGGGTGAATGAGGAAAACAATTTTCCCTCCTTTAAGAAAAAAAAAAAGATGGAAAATATTACAATAATAAAAAACTAGTAGGTGAGAGCATTTACAGTGCCTGAAAAAAAAATTAAAACACTGGAACAGATTTTAAATCTGATAATTTTTGAATACTATCAAGATTTTTTGCTCTCTTAAAAAAAAAGATCTGAAACTCAAACTTACTATTATAATAATGTGATATTATTTGATATTAAAAAAAATTTAAAAAAGGGAAAAAGGAAAAAATTGTTTGCAAAGCATTCATTCCCCACATTAAAAATTTTTTGGGTTTTTTTCGGGAAATAAAAATTTTTTTGAATTGATCTTTTTTCATATTAAAAAGCTGTTTGAGGATTCTTACCTATTCACCCAGGATATGCATCTTTTGCCCTGGCCACATGACACTTGTACACTATTTTAAAAGTAAAAAATTTTTATTTGGGTTTTGGATCAGTACTTTAAAAAGCCACTGTAAAGTTTAAGGGTTTTGTTTTTTACCCTCTAATTATTTAAAAGGGATGCCTCCACTGTCCCGCTGAGAAATTCCCCTTGAACAGTGGTTCCCCAAAATCGACCTGGGGGCCCACTGTGGCTGAGGTTTTTTTTCCAAACTTCTGTTTTTATTGGGCTTTGGCCCAATTAAATGGGGTCATTTTTCCCTTTTTTTTGTATTTTTAGTCAAGTACAAATTAAAAAACCCAAATCTGGGAGTTTTTTTTAAAATTAAAAGCAGTTATATGGGGGAAAATCATTTTTACAAGTTGTTAACGATTTTTTAACCTAATATTATTCTTTTCCCGGTGTTCTGGTTATTTAATTGATTATTTACTAATTGGGTCTGACACTGAAGTTTTGCTGCTTTCATCATCCGGTGTCTCTGTATGGTTGTTAATTTCACTATTAGGGTTAAATGAAGGAGCAAACTCCAGGAAAAGGGGAAAAAATAGGGAAAACAACAAAAAAAATTTCACATTTATTTCTTCTTAAATTGAAAAATATTTCTAAATGTCTTATAAATGTAAAAAAATACTTTTTTTATTTTTGTAGAGAATAAGTGAAAAGTAAAAAAAACCAGCTAATTAAATTAGATCAGTTTCTTTGATTATTATCCGATTGTAAATCTGGTTGGGAAAAAACCCAGAAAACTTAAAACATTCTGTTTGGGGGATTTCTTGTATTTTCCCCCATCATCCCAGTTCCTTCTTTCTATTTTAAGTAGTTGACCAGCACCTAGTATAAGCTAGAGCCACTATCTTCATTACTATTTTAATGGGAGGTGGAGGTGCCCCAAATTTTTAAAACATTTTTTTTTTTTTTTGCCTACAAAAGTATATCTGTGTTTCATCTGATCACAAAAACCCCTTTTCTGACTACCATTGGGCCCACTCTTATGCTTTTATTTATGAAAAAATTAAATTTTTTTTTTTTTTGGAATTTAAAATGTTTTTTTTTTTGGCCAATTTTTTTCCCTTATTTTTAAAAAAAAAAAAAAAAAAAAAAAAAAAAAAAAAAAAAAAAAAAAAAAAAAAAAAGGGGGGGGGGGGGGGGGGGGGGGGGCGAAAGCTTTTTTTTAAAAAATTTTGGTTTTTTACTTTTGTTAACACCTTTAAATTTTTCCCCTCCCCAAAAAGGGGCTTTTTAAAAAAATGGGAAAAAAAACCTTTTAAAAAAAAAAAAAGGGGGTTTTTTTTTTTTTTTCCCCTTCAAAATTTAATTCCCCGGGGGAAAAAATTTTATTTTGGGGTTTTTTTATTCCCTTTTAAAAATTTTGGAAGGTGGCCATTTTAAACTTTTTTTGGAAACCAAACACTTTTTTTTTTTTCTTTGCCTACAAAGTATATCTGTGTTTCATCTGATCAAAAAACCATTTCTCTGACTCCCATTGGGCCCCCACTCTTATGCTTTTATTTCTGAAAAAATAGTTTTTGATTAATTTTTTTTTTTTGGAATACCCTCCTAAAAAGGGCGAGCTCTTAATATGGTTTACTGGGTCACCTTTTTTCCCAGCCCCAGCTACTGAATCGTTTTCCTTCTTATTATGGTCATCTATGTAGTTTCTCTAAGGTTTTAGGGGTTTCATCACAAAATATCAGTGGTTCCAAGTTGAATCAACACTAATACTGAATAACTATGCCGGAAAAACCCAAAACTTGGAAAATTTTTCATTTTTACAGATTTTTTTAATTTCTCGGGAATACCCTTTATGTCTTCAATTTCACCAGTGTTTTCATATTAAAAAATGAAAATGATGCCTTAATTGTGATTTTTTCCCCAAATTTTGCAGTTATTTTAATTGTTCATAATTTTAGCCAGTAATGAAAACAATCTTGCACCTGTAAAAAATTTACAGCATTCAAAATCGGGACTAAATACTTATGTTAATGGGCATTCCTTTAAGTTTTTTTAAAAAAAAACAACCCCAATTTTAAAAAAAAATTTGGGGGTTTTCAATTATGAAATAAAAAAAAACATCAGAGAAAAAAAAAATTTCGTTTTGTTTTCAGTAAAATTGAAATTGAAAACCAGACTGAATATAAGGTAGTGTTTTTAAAAGGGTGGTTAGTTTTTTGATCCAAAAACCTTGAGTTCAAATCCAATTACTGCTCATTTTTAGTGAAAAAGTGTACATTCTTCCATGTTTCAGGGTTTTTTTAATCCCATTTAAAATTTTAAAAAATTTGGCCGGGGCGGGTTCTACCCTTTACCGAATATTTAAAGGGTTTTTAATTTTTGGAAAAAATTTTTAATTTTTTTTTAAGCATACTAGAAGACTAACAGTAGGCTTTGTTTCATATTTGACTTTAAACAAAAAATCTATGGTCAAACCCTTTTTGATGATTTTTTATTACATTTTTAATTCTCATTAAAAAACTACATTTTCTTAATTCACTAACCACTGGCAAAACTGAAGTTTTCCCCCATTGACAGTACTTTTGGGAGTACGGGAAAAACCCTAGAGAACTCTGGTTGGGCTTTGGCGGCTTTTTAAGGAAAGTATTTTTTTAAAGTAAAATGGGGGCAGTAAAATAATGTGAAATATGAAAATATTTTTTTGGGATGTTAAAAATTTTTAAATTTTTTTACCCCATTCACTCATACAGTATTTTTTTTCAATTTTTTCATCAGTTAAATTTAGTCTAAAGTCACAAAACTTATATTGTTGCATTTGGGCTGTTGAGTTGCAAAAAAAGACACCCGGAAAAACGCAAAGAGTTTTTTATTCTGGACATTAAAACAGTATTGGGCTTTTTGTTTAATTAAACATACAAGCAGTTACTGATTCAAATCAAAGTCCTATTTCATAGTCTAAATTTTGTCTCACTGGCTAGCCGCCAAGTTTAACAAAAAAAAAAATTTTTGTAAAACCTCCCCCAAAAGATCTCAATCTGAACATGTTCATCCCAGAAAGGTTCCTATAAATATATACAATATACATTATATATTTTTTAATTTTTGCCAAATGTTCAAATAAATACCGGGTAGATTATCCCCCTCCCAAACCAAAAAATGGTGTAGTAATTTTTTTCTATTAAAAAAAAATTTTTTTTTTGATACTAACAGTTGGGGGGGTTGGGGGAAAAAAAATAAAGAACAAAAAATTTTTTAATAAAAAAAAAAAATTTTTGGGCCTGGGCCCTTCTTTTTTCCCCCCAAATTTTTGAATTTTTTTTATTTTAAACTTTTTTTTAAAAAAATTTTTTTTGAATTTCTAGAATACAAAAAACAAGTTTACTTAAAATACTTTTTGCTTTTTAAAATTAATTTTTTTCAATAAAAGAAATTAATTTTTTTTCTAAAAATAAAAATTTTAAATTTTTTTTTAAAGGGAAAAAACCCCCCCTTGTATTACTTTTTGGAATAAAGTTTTTTAAGGTTTTGCCCCTTTGTAGTAGAACTACAGTGCATCGGAAGTATCCAGCACACTTTTCCACATTTTGTTAGTTACTGCTTTTTCCCAAAATGTTTTACCGCACCCCATGATGAACGAAAAAGTTTATGGGTTTTGCAAATTTATTAAAAAAAAACTGAAATCACATGTACATAAATTCACAGCCTTTGCATGAAGTTCAAATTTGGGCTAGGTATCCTGTTTCCCTGATCATCCTGGTGTTTCTGCCTTAATTGGAGTCCACTGTGAATTCAACTGTAAATTCAGTTGATTGGACATGATTTGGAAAGGACACACCTGTCTATATAAAGTCCCACAGTTGACAGTTCATGTCAGAGCACAAACCAAGCATGAAGTCAAAGGAATTGTTAGACCTCGAGACAGATTGTCTCGAGGCACAAATCTTGGGAAGGTTACAGAAAAATGTATGCTGCTTTGAAGGTCCCAATGAGCAGTGGCCCCCCATCATCCGTAAGTAAGAGTTTGAAACCCACCGTACTCTTGCTAGAGCTGGCCGCCATCTAAACTGAGCAATGGGGAAAAAGGGGCCTTGTCGGGAAGGTGACCAAGAACCCATGGTCACTCGGTCAGAGCTCCGGGTCCTCTGTGGTGAGAGGAGAACCTTCCAGAAGGACATCCATCTCTGCAGCAATCCACCAATCAGGCCTATGTTAGATGGCCAGAAGGAAGCCACCCCTTAGTAAAGGAAGGCAGCCCGCCTGGGGTTTGCAAGGTACCTGAAGGACTCTAGACAATGAGAAACAAATTCTCTGGTCTGATAAGTCAAAGATTGAACTCCTTGGTGTGAATGCCAGGCATCACGTTTGAAGGAACCAGGCACTGCTCATCACCAGGCCAATACCATCCCTACAGTGAAGCATGGTAGTGGCAGCATCATGCTGTGGGGATTTTTTCAGCAGCAGGAACAGGGAGACTAGTCAGGATAAAGGGAAGATGACTCGCAATGAATAGAGACATCCCAGGTGAAAACCTGCTCCCGAGAGCTCTTGACCTCAGACTGGGGTGGGTTCATCTTTCAGCAGGACTACCCCCTAAGCACACAGCCAAGATATCAAAGGAGTGGCTTCAGGACAACTCTTGAATATCCTTGAGTGGGCCCCGCCAGAGCCCCGACTTGAATCGATTGAACATCTCTGGGGAGATCTTAAATGGCTGTGCACCACACTTCCCATCCAACCTGATGGTGCTTGAGAGGTGCTGCAAAAAAGAAATGAGAAACTGGCCAAGGATAGGTGTGCCAAGTTTGTGGCATCATATTCAAAATGACTTGAAGCTGTAATTGAGCAAATGCAGTGAATACTTATGTACATGTGATTTCTCAGTTTTATTATTTTTAATAAATTTGCAAAATCTTAAAGTAAATTTTTTTCAGTTGTCATTATGGGGTGTTGTGTGTAAATTCTGAGGAATAAAATGAATTTAATCCATTTTGGAATAAGCCTGTAACATAAAATGTGGAAAAAGTGATGCGCTGTGAATACTTTCAGATGCACTGTAGGTAACAGCAGAGTGATAATATAGCTACAGGAATTTCAATCATTTAAGTTTCATTTGGTCAACCAATGAAGCCCGCATCTTAGTACTACTAATGATTGTTTTTAATAAAAGGTCTTACAACAGAAATCACATCATCTGCTAAAAAAGTCATAGACACAACTTCCCATTAAGGGAAGGGTTTGCATGTGGAAAAGTGGTTAAATTGTTCTTGCTAAGCTGCCTAGTCAATATAAATTTTATTCATAACATTTCAAACTTGTTTAATTAATTCAGGGTCATACCCGGACAGGACTGGGTACATGGTAATAAACAACCCTGGACAGGGTACTAGGCTACTACAGGATCTCCCACACAAGCTCACTTTCACATACAGGGCCAAACTAAAAACCCGGGCAACCATTATATCAGTACATCTTTCTTTGTGAGGTTGGTCCCTTCATCTTCAGTGAAGGAGTTGGTGGGATTTGATCTTATACAGCATGGTAGCATAGCAATATTTTACTTTTTAGTGATATAAACTATTACAAATTAATGTAAAAAACTATTTTTATAATAGGGGTGTACACTGCAAAGATTTTTGAAGCTAAATCAAGTACAGTTTAAAGTAAACTTTTAACAGAAAGAAAAAATGATTGTTCAAATGAACAAGGTGCCTTTTTGACAGTGATTTACAGTGATCTCTTAAAAATGAAATTTAAACTGTTACATAAATAAAATGACATCTACTTTCTTTCTGCATTCAGTGACTAGCTACTTTGTATCAAGTACACAACACAGCAAATCGAGATCAACTCTTGTGTGAAGTAGCAACCAAGATTGGTTTTCTTATCATTTCATTTTTATAAAACTACAATTACAGTATGTATGATACAGGATACTGTTAAGCATACAAGTAACAGCATGCTTCACATCAAATTAACTTCAACACCATCCCCAACTTATCTAGACAATATGAAGTATCATCTTAAACACATGAAACCATAGCCTCTGAGCCACCCCTCCACCACCTCAAATAAAAACATCCTGTACTGCATTAGAGTGTGTGTGTGTGTATTGCTGTGTGAGAACTGTGGTTTTTTTTTTTTTTTTTAACCTTCTAAACAGCTAGCCTTTTTCAGCTCCTGGCTAATAGTAGTATTCTGCTTCATGGTCCCTATAATAATCATTTTGAAACTTGTGGTAAAGGGTTATCTAACTTTATTTCTTAACGGGTCAACATTTTACATAATTAAATTGGCCTCCGAAGCTATTTTTTATATAAAGAGTGACAAGGCAGTGGGGAAAGGGGGTGGGGACTGGATGGTGGGCATCTGGCATTGAATCTTGGAAACTGAAGCAGGAAAAGAGCTGTGTAAACAATTAAACAGATTGATCTGAGAAATAAATGTGCCGTTTCAGAGATATGAACTGGTAAATGTTTAAAAGGTTAACTGAAGTTTTACACTGATATCAATAAATTAATAATCAACCGCTTAAAAAAAAAACAAATATAGCTAGTAAACACCTAAATTTATATATAAACACACACACACCTAATATCTATCTATCAGTAAGATGCTGCAGATGTTCTACCAGACGGTTGTGAAGAGTGCCCTCTTCTACACGGTGGTGTGTGCTGGGGTAGCAGCATAAAGATGAAAGACGCCTCACGCCTGGACAAACTTGTTAAGAAGGCAGGCTCATTTCAGGATTAAAGTTGGACAGTTTAACATCTGTGGCAGAGCGACGGGCATTAAGCAAACTCCTGTCAATCATGAATAATCCACTGCATCCACTTAACAGTGTCATCTCCAGATAGAGGAGTAGCTTCAGTGACAGACTTTTGTCACTGTCCTGCTCCACTGACAGACTGAGGAGATCGCCTCCTCCCACACATGACCTCTTCAATTCCACCTGGGGAGTAAATGCTAACATTAATTTTATTTTAATTTTTTTCATTTTTATTACTATTTAATTTAATATTGTTTCTTTGTATCAGTAATACTGCTGCTGGATTATGTGAATTTCCCTTGGGGTTAATAAAGTTCAATCTCTATCTATCTATCTAAACTACTTTCCCCCCCTTTTTTCCTGTAACTCCAACAGTGACACCCCTAGATAAAAAACTCTTAATGTATCTCTATGAAAAAATGCTTTTTTAAAAAAACTCCTCCTCGTTTTGTGCTTGATTCTTTTTGGTCTCTTTCTATATTTATCTATCTAAAGAGGTCATGTATGATGTATTTTTCTTGTCTGCCCTAAAATCTGCACCCCCAAAGCACCAAACTGGGGGTGGGGCTTTCGGGCCAGGGGGAAGGGCCGGGGTTGGGGGAAAATGTTCATAGTGAAGCACAGGGCGCCTTTTCACCAACACAATGTTCCCACCCCATACAAGATGGCCCCGTTTAACAGGCGTTCCGGTGGGACCATCTAGGGGAGCTTTACTCCCCGGGGATCACCTTTTCCCATGTTGCTTTAAATTGCCGAGATGGCGGAAATGTCCAACTATGAGAAGGCAACTGCTTTGATCAGGTTAAGGGGGAAAAGCGATGGATGTAACAGGACGCCCCGTGTGCGTGACTCCAAACACCTGCTTTCCGGGGTTACACTCCCCCGCATCAATACCTGTATTTTTACGCGCCCCTTATATGGCAGGTTTTAACAGGTTGCTTTAAAAAAAAGGGCTTTCCCCCCCATTTTTTCCCCCCCCGGGGGACGGTTTTACTTCTTCTTGGTTTTGACTGCCAAAGTTTTTAGATGGCAGCAAAATGGGTTTTGTGCTCTCTTTTTCCTGTCTTTCCGTATTTGTAGTGCTTTTGCTCCTTTTTGACTCAAACATTTCAGTGTTGCTCTGACTGAGTGGGGTATTTGTTCAATTTCCGGCGGGCAAATAACGTAAAGACCATGTTTTTTTGATAATTTCCCTGTAACCCCTTTAAAAAAAAGTTTGGAATCCCTTCAAATGCGGGAAAGCTTTTTTAAAAGTTCCCAAAAAAAACCCCCGCAAAAAACTTTACCAAAACCCCCAAATTTTAAAAAAAAATTTAAATTTTAAAACCCAAAATTTATAATTTAAAAAAAAAAATTTTAAAAACACATTTAAAATTTTAAAAAAATTTTTTAAAGGTTAATTAAACCATAATATTTATTAAAAATTTTTATATTAAAAATTTTTAAAAATTTTTTTAAAAAAATTTTTAAAAAATTTTCACATATAATTTATATACTTTTATTTACCAAATTTAATTAAAAAAATTTTTTTTTCTTTTTATTTTAAAATTTTTTTTTAAAAATATTATTCCTTTTTTTAAAATTTTTAAAAAATTTTTTTAATAATTTAAATTTTTTTAAAATTTTTTAATAATTTAAAAAAATATAATATAAAAAAATAATTTAAAAAAAAACTAATTAAAAAAATTATTAATTAAAACACAATAATATAATATATAAAACAATAAAAAAAAAAATAAATATATATATATATATATATATAAAAATATATATAATATATATATATATATATACAATATATAATAAAAATATATATATATACACATATATATATATTATATTACACATTTTTTTTATATTTTCCTTTTTTTTTTTAAATTTTTTTTTTATTCATTTTATTAATACACTTTTTTTTACATTTTTTTTTCTTTTTTTTTTATTTTTTTTTCCAAAATTATTTTTTTTAAACTTTTTTTTTTTTTCCTATTTTTTTTTCCCTATTATTTTTTTCATAATTTTTTTACACTATTATATATATATACCAATATATAATAATATATAAAAAAAAATATATATTAAATATATTATATTTTTTAAAATATTATATATATAATAAATTTATATATATATATATATATATATATATATATATACACAAATATATATATATATATAAAATTCACATATATATAAAAACAAAATATTATATATATATAAAAACACAAAACATATATTATCTACTATAAAAACATTTTCATACACACATACATACACACATATATACCAAAAATACATATATACATATAAAATACATACTTTTTAAAAAAAGCTATTTAATCAGTGCAAGCTGCTTTTTAAAAAAGGTAACTCCGCTTTAGTTTAATTTCGGGATTTTTGAACTATAATTTGTTAAAGTTCTTTTTTAAATTTTAAATAGAAGGAATTTTTTTTTGACAAAATATCTTTGGGAGGGAAAGGTAAAAACAGACGGAATATTTTCCTGAATAAAAACCCCAAACCTTAAACAACTTTTTTTTGCTCCATAAAATATACCCTGTCAAAATTATACAAATTCAAATATGAACATGCTCATAAAAAAACCTAAAATAAAAAAAAATTGTTCCTTTTGCAAAAAATCAAATCATTATTTTTTGCTCATATGTCATTTTAGAGCTGGACCCGGCATTTTTTTTGGCAAATTGTTTATGTTTGTGGAAGTTCTGTGTTGGGGATTCTCAGGATGGACTGGGTGCCACAGTGGGGGATCCTGTTGCTTTTTTTGATCATCATAAAAAGAGCTTCTCACAGATATTGCTCCCAAACATGCAAAGGTTGGGCCCCATGTGGCGGACTTTTTTTGTTCTTCAAAGTCCCCAAAAGCCCCCTATGCGCCAGTTTATCAAAAAAGTGCTTTGGGAACCCCGGTGGTTTTGGTTTAACATTCTTGGCAACAGGGTTTCACTGGGATTTTTTTCCCCCAAAAACAGCTTCATTGAAATCCTTTGTGATTGGCCAATAACTTGCAGCACCCCAAGCTGACTTGTTTAAAGGGGAAAGTGTTGGGAAGGCGCAAGCGTTCTTTCATTATGGGATCTGTATTTTTATTT
>NW_024385780.1:0-23176 GCF_016835505.1 Polypterus senegalus
AAAACCCCTTTGGGAAGTGAAAATTTTTTAAAAAAAAAAAACCAAATAAAAAATTTAAAAAAATTTTTGTTGGATCTCTTTGTATACCATGTTGTCAGTTCCCCCCCCGTTGTAAATGCCCAAGCTTTCGCGTGAGCTTACTCTTGAGCATGTAACAAGTTGGCCATGTGAAAGTAATCTTGCCTAAAACCAAAGTTTGGGATTGCGGGGCTGAAAACGGTTTTGAGTTTCCGGTTTTTTTAAAACACGTTTTTGCAGGTTTGTTGTGTTGAAGTGAATTCAATCTGTCAAGTTTTTAAGTACACAACAGGTTTCATGAAAAATAAAATCCAGTTTTTGAGAGTTTAAACTTATAAACATCAAAGTGTCCACTACTGAAATCGCCCCGTCAATCTAAGATGTTTAAGGATTGGCGGTTGTCAAAGGGTTTAAAAATATTTGGCCATTTGGTCATTAAAAGACAACCAAAAATTTCACGAGAACATCAACCCACATGCAGAACCATAGTAAGGGTTGCTTTACCTTCTAGTGCCCCTTTTAGCATTATCCCCCCTTACCCATCAGTCCACACCTTGAACCTGTCCCAGCATTCAAACATAAGACACAATGTTCCCCCGATATAAAGAGTAAAATTGATATGGCCGCAATATGTAAACAGAGAAGGGAAAAAGGGGTGGTATCTGGCATGGAAACCACTGGGTAAGTGAAGTTTTTTGATCGGGGGGGTGATCATTTCATAGACATGTTAATGGGGTACGGGGAACGAAAAGGGAAATTACCTGAACAATGTAAAGTAAGTCTAAAATACCTACACAAAACTATAATCGTAATAAATGAACAATAAAACAGCGGAGAAACCGGGATTAAAAAAGGCTGCAGTTATCAGCGGGGGAGCGGAACCTGGGAAAAGGGAAGGGAAAATGTAGAGACGGGCGACGGCCGGCCCTATATCGGCAGCAAACAAAGTGGGGGGGCGTTTGGGGTGGGGACCCCGGGGCCCATAAGGGTGACCCGGGCCGGCTATAGGCGTTTTGTAGGATATAGGTTCATTAGCTTGGGAATCCACCAAATTTTTGAAGATGGACCCATAAATAACAAAAACTGTTGGAAAGTTAATATGGTGGCTGACAGTGGTGTCTTACCAAAAAATAAGTACATACATCGGTTTTGGGTTGCGGGGGTAACTGTACCCAAAATTTTGGGAAGATAGGGCCATGAATGAAAAAATTTAGCATGGCAGATGTTGTCCGTATTGAGTTTGGGAAAAGAAACCGCTTAACTTTGTAAGTAAGCTGTAAGGGGAAAGAACCTGCCTTTGCCTTTTACCTACACAGGAAATTTGAGAATTAGTGATGTTGGAAATTAATATGGCGGAACAGGGGATCATACTACCAAAATAAGTATGTCCATTTTTGGGGTTGGGTGGGGAAACCGCCTACAAATTCATGAAGATGGGGGGCCCTAAATAAGAAAGTTTAACATGGGGGCGTTTTCAACCATTATGGGGAAATTTTGGGAAAACAAACCTGCTTAACTTTTGTAAGACCGCCCCATCTCATTTGAAAACCCCAGTTGAATTTTTAACATCCTATGACCGTTAACCCCCTTGACCCAGGGAGATCTCCACATATGGACATTACAGGTGATTAGAGAATCTTTTTTCGTTCCATTACAAGATCCATAGCAAACCCCCCGGGAAGTTAAAATGAAGGAAGACCCTTTGTTGGTCAGAATCAGGATTAGCACCTAGGGTCATATTCTAAAATATCTTAGATTATATCTATTTAGTTAGCATGTGGGGCACTGTTCATTTTCAACTATAGATTGGTATATTTCCAAGACCAGGGGCTTCTTGTCAAAGGTTAAAACAAAACAGACATCCGAATATTCCCTATTGCAACAACAAAATTTTGTTATAGAGTGTAAGAGGTTTGTCTTGCATTCTAATTCTTAAAGCTCTATCAGACTATAGATTCATTTAAAGCAAAATGCCAACAATCATTTTGTTTATAACTAAATTAAATAAACCTGATAAATAGATCCCGGTGCTTGATAATACTTAACCCCTAATTGATATCATTAAAATGATACTTCTGTGTTTTTATTCAGATTTAATATTTTTAATTTGCCTTTTAAGTTTTATAAAAATGAACTCTTTAAGACACATTCAGACTATTCTGGACTCGCATGTCAAAAAAAAAGTTTATTATTTTCAAATGTTTTGATACATCACGGCAGTTTTCAAATTGTAATCACTCCACTTTTTCATGTGGTTATTTGCTGACTACATTAATTTTGGCACACATTGTCGCCTTATCAGTCTAGTTCATATTCCCAAACTCCGGTATTTAATGTTCTTCCTGAATCACGGGAGAACACAAGCCCTGACTTTAGTGCCAGGTAAGATTCTAACAATAACGGCTCATGTTAATCAGCCTCATACTGGCAATGGCTAAATAATGTTTTCCCCAACTCTTTGCCATCCGTGGAACTGCCTACATAGATGACCATTTTAGTTGATAATATACATGAAAACACTTAGGTTCTGTTGGCATTGTGCGGTGAGCTTGGGGTGATCGGTCTTAAGATGTTTTAATCTCCTCTGTCACTTAGTATTTGTACATTTTAGTTTGTACTGTCTTATCTTTGTGATGGGGAACGAGTCAATGTCACATTTTGGAATAATAATGTCTAGCGTAATTCCTGCCCTGACTATGATCCCTGCACAAACCCTGGTCATGTGACTCGTATTCAAGACGTTTACAGACGCAGTGACTCTTGAATTCAGTTCAAACTTACGTCCCTTGACCTGAATGCTACTAAACGGGATGCTTTTTACAAACAAGAGGGAAAGCAGTTTTTCAACAACCGTCTATGTCACCCTGGACTACCTAAAAGAAAACCTCATAGTTTTAGTAAAATTTTAATCCCTTGTGCTAGCCTATAATAGATATAATGTAACTATTCACTAAAAGTATTTTTCCATCCCTGATTTGGCCTGTAGTGTGGAGTTCTATAACCTCTATAACCGTTCTTATTTTCAGGGGTCTCATAACTGCTGTAAAATGGAGGCTATTACCAACCTTCACAAGAATTTCTAAAGCATTGTATATACAAAAAGAGACCCCTGAGTACCAAAGGAAGTGTTTACATAACCTGTTGATGAAAATGCTGATTTAAAGTAAAGCCTGAACAAGATAACTGTTTTTTTCTAATCATTATATAAAATGCTTAGTAAATAAAGAGAGACTAAATACAATTTATAACAAAAATGGAACACCGATGGACGGCTGAATAAACAAGGGAATCTAACTGCTTGAAATGCACTTGAGTGTTTTACCAATAAAAACCCTACAACCAGTGGCTCTCAAACTCTAATTTGACCAGCTAGAAGTATGAAAGTAACAAAAAGGGGAGCTTCAGTGTGAAAAAAGAAAACAAGAATCGAGAAAATATAAGAAAAATACATCCTATTGAACCCAAAACAAATTGACTTAAACTACCTTATGATACAGAAAAATAAATACAGAGATAGATAAATGTGATACAAGTAGGTATAATAAAATATGCAAATAAAGTGTCAGGAGGAAGCTAAAATATGATTTTTTCATGATTAGACAAAGAACTAGCCATTTGAAAAAAATAATGCATTACATTTGTGTTTGTAAAGCAGAATCTGAATATTTCGGGCGGCAAAGAAACATTTAGGGTAAAGATATCAGATGTCTCCGGTTCCTTTAGGGACTTTATACTGGCTATTATCATTTTAAAAGGTACAGAATTAAAGTTCTATACTATGTTTGGGGTGGATGTCATCAGAAGGCTTTTGATGCTTCAAAGAACTCTTTTGAAACAAGGACTTTTTCTTATAATGTTTTAAAATGGGACCTTTACAAAGATGCTTTTAGGCCTTTATTTTCTAAGTGCTTTATTTTTTCATGTGTTAAAGCAACGGACCTTTTACTTGGCTACTGAACATGTATTTTGTTCACTACTTTAAGGTGTTTCATTAGAATTACCGAATATCTGATCATTAGTTTAAGAGAAAAGTAATTAGCTCTGCTATTTTGTAGAGAGCTATACAAGCGTGCTGGCGGTTGGCTCCCATTTACAAGGTCACTAGCACCGAGCTAAAGCAGCTGATTTTAAAAACATGATTTTAGTTACGATGAACTTCAGGGGCAAAAGAACTGCCCATCCCCTGCACTCTAGTTAAACAGCACACCTCACTGGCCTCCTGTGCATTCTTATAAATCTCCGTTCGCCTTTTAAATTAATATTTACAGAGTTTTCCTTTGTCCAAAAGGCTCCCTAGGTGATAGAAAGCGAGCTCAGCAAAACACTAAAATCACTGATGGGCAGCAATCCTAAAACTTACGTGGAATCTGTCTCTTGTGCGATTGTGGGGTTACTTTTAAAAATAACCTCATTATATTATACTTACAAAAATGAATAACCAAACATGTTATATGAGTGGGGACGGCAGGTATGGGCCGGCATCTCGATATATTACAGGACCTTGTTCATTAGCCGCAGGTTGCAAGCCCCTGTAAACCGAAGAGGCCACAGAAGGAATAGAGAGCTTTTACAGGCAGGGTGTTAAAGAGACACAAGGCGTTTGTAGCACGAGACTGCTCCATGTCCTTAAACGTGATAAATCAAAAGTTAAGGTTTGTACAAATCCTAAATGTTTGTAATCCTAACAAATTCCTGAGACTATCAGCCAGTGAGCTCTCCGAGGGTCACTGTGAAGTGGGTGCTTTCAGCTTGAAGTGAGCTCAGTTGTTCTAGCGAACTCATAGAATTTCCTCCGGTGGGGTGCTTACAGAGCCTGACTTTACTTTCTGTGTGTGTAGAAGAGAGCAGCGGCTGATACTTGAGGTGGTGAAGCTAAAGCTGACTGGGTCTATACTTGGTCTTTCTCTCTGGGAAATCAGCTTCATTGCTAAAACTGTTTTTACTGCAGGAGTCCGTCACTGGGAAACCTGTGGATTTAGCTGAGGTCTTGAAATCGGCCCCTGCTGGAACCATCAGCCCCTCCCTGAGCCATGCGGGCCGCTTGCTTCCACAAGATGTTTCCTTAGGGTCAGCTAGAGATACCTGTGGCCCCAAAAATGTGGGGTGAGTTTGAATAGAAAAAGGGCTTGTTTTAGATGGAATTTTTTATACAAATTATATTAGAAGTAATATAATTACAAATTATACAGCCAGGCTAGATTTGTTAGGCGTCTCAGCGCGTGATTTAAAGGGAACTACCTAGTATTTAACTTAGGTGTGATTTTTAAGGGCTGAACCAGCAGTTATCTCAAACTTTACAAGCTAATCTTTAAAATCCTTAACTTTAAAAAGATCCATCCGTCATGGGCAGAGATGCTGTGCGTTGTTCACACTTTATTTTATTTTATGACACTGTGTATTTGACCTATAATCTTCTCGTGCCTGTCATGGGCTCTGTCTAATTACCTGAAGTTACAGGAATTGGGAAGTGATGAACTATTTTTGGTAAGAATATGTTTTAAGGTCTACATAAGTAAGAGTATAAGGGGAAAAAGTGTCACCTAGGCCCTCCATGACAAAACAAAACCAATTGGGCTTTTCTGTTTAACTTTTAATTAAAAATAGTAAAATGATTTCTAGTATCATTTGTGTTAATAGAAATATTTTCGGTTTTGAGTAGACAGAAAATATCAAAATTCTGTGCTTTTACAGGCACATTACAAAACTGGGATAGAATTAAAAACCTGCTTTCTTATAAATCTCCGTTGGAAATGCACAAGTGTATTTAGAGGTTTCTTTTTGTCAAAAGGCTCCTAGGTGATAGAAGTAAGGCTAAACAGAAAACAAACGTGGAATCCGTCTCTCTTGACCAGTGTAGTGATAGCTACATTTATATTATACTTACAAAAAGGTAACCAAACATGCTATGGTGTAAGGGATGACAGGCATGGGCTGACCTCACCGAAAGTACAGGACATGGTTCATTACTCAGCCAGGACAATGTAATTAAGAGTGGGGTTTTGCTCTTTTTTTAGTAAGTGTCTTTTTGTCTGATTTTGGGCAGACCCCGGAAAAATAAACCTAAGGTTAAGCTCTGTATATAGGTGGTATTTTGACATCAGCCGCAATCAGCCCAGGCTAGAGCGTCTCAAGCGTGATTTAAAGACTTCACGGCATATTATTTAACTAGGTGTGATTTTTTTAAAATCAGATATTGTTGCTGACCCGAACCTTAAGTTTACTTGAATAAGGGATGGTCCTAAACTCACAAAAGAGATGAAAAATGACATAAGCAGCTTCAAAATTTTCTTTACTCCCCGAGAAGGACCTCAAAAGAATTCCTCCAATGACATTGAGGTCATCCACTATGAGTTGCACAGCTCAAGGATGCAAGCATCCCTGCGAACCCTAAACTTCTTTAAAAAATGAAGTACAGCTCATGACTTATGGTCTCAAAGGGGATGGGTGCTTTCGAAACGACCAGAGAGAGCGCTTGGCACCTTGATTAGGGGTGTGTGTGGGTAGAGAGGCAGAACCTGTTGCGCGGGGGCCTGTTAAAAGCTGACTTGAGAAATGCTGACATTTGGTCATTCTCTCTGGGAGATTCTCTCTAGGCTTTTCTTCAAGGATGGAAAAGGTATCTTGACTTAG
The DNA here is from genome assembly GCF_016835505.1 of Polypterus senegalus. Classification (NCBI taxonomy): domain Eukaryota; kingdom Metazoa; phylum Chordata; class Cladistia; order Polypteriformes; family Polypteridae; genus Polypterus; species Polypterus senegalus. The sequence goes on from NW_024385780.1 coordinate 6,649, forward strand.
ATGAACCAAAGATGAGATAGATATTTTAAATAATAGATACAGGGGTTCTTACACCCAAAGCAGGAGAGCTATAAGGTAGCTGTTACACCCAGCGTTGGGATCTAGGAGGCTAAGATTCCATTTCGGTCAGAGTCTTTACAAAATGCTTGGCTGTTTTATTCGCCCTTTCAAGAAGCGGCTGGGAAGTGTCTGGGAAGGCTACTTGCCCGTCAGGAGTGCGGCCTGACCCGCGGCGACGAAACAGATGCGATCATGACAGCTCGAACCGTGTCTAACAGCTGACAGTTTGTTGTCTGTGTGAGGGACAAAGCAGCTTTGACTTAGGAGGCCAAGATGAGATGAAGTTTAATTTAAAATTGAGAGCGTGCTGGGACTGGTGCAGGGTGACTTTGAAGCATGTCTGAGCCGGTCAGGACAGACCCGGGCCTGTATCTGGGCTTGTGCCAGAGAAAGGGCGAGGGGCGAGCAGCCCCGGGCATGTCTGAGCTGGTCAGGACAGGCCCGGGCGTACCCGAGCTGGCCGAGGTAAAGGCTGTCACTGCCGGGCTTGTCTTTAGGTGGGGGTTCAAGGAGGGGGTAGACATCATCAAACTGCCCATGACAGTTTCCTGGGCGAGCAGGTGGGTGTGTAAGGGTGGGAGATGGGTTGGAAACAGGGGCAGACATCCATCAAACTGCCCTTGACAGTTTTCCTGGGCATGCAGGTGGGTGTGGGGTGGGGCTTAGGAGTTCAGGAGGGAACGGGCATCCATCCGCGAAGTCCCTTGACAGAAGGGGAACCAATCAGGGGCCGGAGGAGGGTTCAACGAGGGCAGACATCCATCAAACTGCCCCTTGACAGAAAGGAGAACCAATCAGGGGCGGAGGAGGGTTCAAGGCAGAGTCTGAGGCGGGGACTGGGGCCCTTCAACCAACCGCGCCAGGGGAACAGTGCCAAGGAGGAGAGGTCACGTGAGGGGCGGGACTTTCGAGTGAAAGCGTCATCAGGAAGCGGCAGTGGGACTCGGTCTCTTCGTCAGCGGCACTTCGGTGTAATGACGTCAGAGGGGCAGAGACTTAAAAGTCATTAATCATTATATGATTGACAGCTCTAGTGCGATTTGACAGTATGTGACCTACTATAACTACTTACGTTTTTTAAGATGCAAGCGGAGTTTTGCTCTGCCCAGTGCAGTATCAGGATGGAAACTGACAATATTTCCACTTTAAGATCAGATAAATGGGATTTACTGTGATATTTAATGGGCACTGTAAGTGTTAAATGGCGTTGGGCACCTTAATGTTCATAGTTTTGTGGCATTGGCGTATATAAACTTGTCAGGACAGATTCATTTTGTTAAATTAGAGTTTAACAATTTTTGAACCCGTCTGGGACAAAATGTGGAATATTTATTTTTCAAATAATGGATCAGTCTGTAATGATGCCGATTAATGTACAGCTGTGAGGTATTTTGCATCACTGTTATAATAGAATAAGAAGCTGCTGCAAAGCTGTGTGCTGAATAAGTAGCGGCTACAAGCATACTGGGGTAGCTGGGGAGTGAATAAAATGCCAGCCCAGTCTGAACTAATAACTTCAGCCTATGATCATTTCAGGTTAAGGAAAAATAAGTAAAAATTACCAAGCCTTCACAAACATACAGTGGCGTGCAAAAGTATTCAATCCCTTTAAAGTCATCCTAATTTTCTGCATGACAAAAGATTTGTCCACATATATTTTATCCGTTTGGTTTTAATGTGAACTCTTGTGTTGTAACAAAACATTATCAAACTCAAATAACTTAATAAGAAAAACTCCAAAGTGATTGTTTGCCTTCAAGCATTCAAGCTCAACATATTCATACTTTGTCAGAACCTTTGCTGCAGTAACAGCCTTCATTCTTTTGAGGGTACATAAATATACCCCAGTTCTGCACATTGCTCATGCGTGATTCTTCCCTATTCTTCTTGGCATGATTTCTAGGTACCCTCTATGTTGGTGGGATGAGCATCTCTGAACAACGCACTTTCAAACAGTGCCCAGATTCTCAACAGGTAGAATCACTTCACCTTACCTGTCTGTCTTGGCGCAGTCTTGAAGTCACCGGGCACAATAAATGTAACTTAGTAGTAACTAAATGTTATGTTGCATCCAAGACTCAAGGCGTCAATAAATAAATGTGGAATATTTTGCCTTTAGAATAAGTAGCTGTTTGCAAATACTGTGTGTGAACAAATTGCAGCTGCGGGTTGCAAGCAAGCATGTAGATGGGTTCCGAATAAGAGAGCGGTATCGTACCCACAACTTCAGCCTTCGCGTTCATTACAGACTCAAGGAGTAGATTCTGTTAAATAGTAATCAATTACCACCAAGTCCTTTTTGCAGGCGTATTGTTAGGAAAAAAATATACAGTGCCGTTTAAGCGCCAGTCTCGTCTCCCTAGACACTTGTCTTTACATACATGACTCTACCGGCCCCTGAGGTCCTGTTTCTTGCCCGCCATTTTCCTCACAAGATCGTGAACAACCAATAGAGTTCACACGCACAACCGATATAGTTCCTTACACAGAGTTGCGATAGGGTGCTCACGCGCAGCAATATATGTTTCATACCTTGAAACCGACATAGTGCACACATACAACCAATAGAGTTCAAGCATAAAATCGACAAGGTTACCCACATGAAATCAATAATATAGTGCATATGCAAATCCATTTGTTGAACCCGTCACAGAACACAAGCCCAATATAGTTCATACATAAACCGATAATAACATGCAAAGCGTAAACCAATACACTTCACTCACAAACCAATAACAAATACTGGAACCAGTGATATACACCGCATAAATCAATATAGTTCATCGCAGACCAGTGCCATGCATATAGAAAAGCGAGGATAATATCTGGGACACAAACCAATATAGTTCATATGAATAGAAACCAGTATTGTACTCACGCAAAACCAAATAAGTATGCATGCAAACCGATAGTAATATTCATAAACCAATAGTGTTCACACGTAAACCAATAGATTACACACGAGAAATATATGATTTATGGCCTGTTTGGCCCCTCATAGAACGCAGTCTGCGATGAAACGGCGCCGTTCAACCCCGTCGCGCCGCTTTGGAAGGAGAAGTTGTATTGGCATCCCTCGGTTCAATCCTGGTTTAATTGTATGTTGCCGTAGCGTGCATTGTTGCAATATTACTTTTCTTGGTGGTTTATTAAATTACGGATTTTTCAAATATTTTTCCTCTGTACTTAAAAATCATTTAAACAGCGGCCTGATTATAGCGAGGGTATGCTACCACGCCCTTGAGTTGGATATTTAATTATATTTTCATACAATTTTAAAAGTATAGTGACAGAATCTTTAATTGGATTTGTTCTGTTTAAAGAATAGTAGGACAGGATTTGCATGTTTTTAAATTTAAGGATTATCTGAATTTCTTTTGAACATTTTTAAATGTTTAGCAAAATAATTCTGAATAACCTTTTTTCTTTGTACTGTTTCAGGTTTTAAAATATACAAGTTTTCACTGAACTTTGCCGGGATCAGGCCATTACCATTGCTGTTGTGCCAGAAAACAGTAGTTAGTAAAGATCAGTTCCTCAGGCACTTGTCAGATTGTGGTAAAAGGTCCTAAAGGGTGCTCCCTCTGCCTTCTGTGCCATGGCACAGGTGTACCAGCCTATACCCTCCATGCCCTCTGGCACGGTGGATGCCAACCTCTGCCCTCCATGCCCACAGCACCAGTGGATGCCCAGCCTCTGCCTCCATGCCCACAGCACCAGTGGATGCCCAGCCTCTGCCCTCCATACCCATGGCTGGTCGCCACCTAGCCCCTTCTCTCTCCATGCCCATGGCACCAAGTCCACCACCCAGTCTCTCTGTCCTCTATGCCACGGCACTGGAGTCGCCACCCAGTCTCTGCCCTCCATGCCCACTGCACTGGTCACTGCCCAGTCTCTGCCATTTGAATTCCATAAAGATGGTCCAAGCCAAGATCAAGAAGGTAAAATGTTCTCTTTGTAACCTCAGACTGAACAATAGAACCTTAGAGAGGTGCACATGAAGAAAACACTCAAGCTGTAAACGGGGATTAGTACAGAACATCATCTTAAATCCATGTGTATTGACAAGGCTAGAGGAATATTTGCTGTCGCCAAAAACTTTTCCACGGTGAATCAATTCCAGTGCACGTTCAGAGAAGACCTGGGGTTCTACACACATAGAATTCTATGGCCAAATGGATGTTGCAGCAATTCAGTTTTGCACTAAAAATTCGGACTGATGGCCTGTGATTATCCAGCACATTCAGTCCCTTTCCTATTGTCTCATAACAGGCAACTTACAGATGTGATTTCTTTGAGGACGTGCTAAATGACATAGTTAGGGAAAAGTGGATGGGAGAACATAAAAAGAACAATGCTTGAAAAGACAGCGTGAAGCTACAGAACATGGCAATAGCTTAAGCAATGAGGTCACACTGAATGATAAAAAGTTCAGAGAGCTCATATCAGTGTATGAGCTCAAAGTGTCCTATCATAAGTAGACTTGTCAGAGGGTTTTTACATACTATGACATCAAGTGTAATTCCTGGCACTGTCCATGTTCCAACCTGAATATCATGTTTGCATAAATATATAGCAAAAATGGCATCTTTCAGACTAACAGGGGAACTTTTTTAAAGAGTTAAGGCACAGAAGACTCAGAAAGAATTCAAAATAGGAAATACAAAAGGACACCAACTGGTCAGAATCTTTACAGTGTACGAAAAGAAACCCTTTATCCACCAAAAGGGGAGATGGTCTTGTTAAAATGGTAACATATCTATACCACAAAAATGAATTCCACCAATCCTGCCTACTGAGTATGCATCACCTGACTTTCGCGGCAAAGCACCTAATACCAGCGAGGACATCGTGTAGCCTCTGTCGGGAATTTTCCCACTATTTGATCTGTCCTAATAATTTCCTCAAGAAGCCAAAACTGGTATTTTACCTTCTATAACCGTTGAAGGTAAATCTTGCACACCAACTTTTGAATAGAGATATATTTGATCAATGAAGTGCCACTTTTATATATAATTTGACATCGTACTTGTTAAATATGTTCCTAGTCACTGGCGTAACACCATTTATAACTATTTGATTTTTCTAACTGATGTTTTCTCCTTTTAAGCATATACTTAATCAAACAAACACAATGATATTTCAGATTCAGGTGATGTGGGGGTGGGCTTTGAGAAACACTGATTAGACTTTTTTTTTGTCCCTACAGGTGTATACATATTGCAAGCAGTGTGAACTGTGTGGCCGGAATCTACAGATCTCTCAGGAATGGAGTGGAGGTCTTCATAACTTTAATGACCACATCATTCTCAGCATTCATTTATGTCTGTTCATAAGGAACTCGCTCAGGTTAAGAGCTAACATACATATATATACAAATAGGAGAGTTCTTATGTTGTTTTTCTGTTCTTAGCTGAATGTACACCATAGGTTCCTATATTTGAATTACACATCTGACCTTTTCCACTAGTGTTTTGTATTAGTGTCATGTTGTTCATATAGTCTAATGATGAACATTCCAGTCTGTGTTGCAGAATATCAATAAAATCCAATCTGAACACAGAATTTACAGTTGGATATGTAAGTGTTACATTAGATTAAGATTACACTTTATTTGGTGTGTGTGAATATTGCAACTATATGTAAAATATATAGAGCATTTAATACTGTGTGTGAATGAAGCCCAAATCAGTTGCCAAAAGGAAGTCATTTAGTTTATCTCTGTCTGTCTCTATGTGTGTGTTTGTTTGTGTGTCTGTGTGTTTTATGTTTTGTTGTTTTATTTTTCTCCCTCTACAACATCTAATATGTCAGGCATTGGTGAAAGAAAAAGTTGATGATATAAATACAAGTTATTTTTGTGTTTTTCATCAACTTATTTAGGGGACATATTCCTTATGATTTACTTATAAATTATATTTGGCTTTTCTTAAATGTAATAAACTGTTATACTGCTGAACAATTCTGTGATTTTATAATTGAGTTAAATTCAGTACATTCAGAAGGTTAGATAAACTGACTCTTAACAGTAAAAATACGTGAACAGTTTCTGTGTACACACTTTATTTAATTATGTGGTTGGCATTATGGTTTTGTTTTATATTTTCATTTTAGAATCACACTTCCATTGGAAATGCTATAGATATCCTTGAACTGACCGCAAACAAAAAGTTTCCCAAGCGAGACTGTCTTTTTGCATGGATACCATTTTTTGAGGGCACTCTCAGCACATGAATATAACTATTCTTGTACGTTGTGGATTTCATCCTCCAGTAGTAGTGGTGGACCTTCACAGGAAAGGAGTTTTTAGTATGCCTGGTGGGTAGATGACAAGTGTGAAACTGTGGCGTACTTCTTAGTTTCTTAACATTTGTGTTTAATTTTTGTCCTGATTTTCTGCAGCCAGTGAAATAGAAGAAACCCCAGCAGTTATGATGGCAAAGTAAATGTGGAAGATTTTTGGGAGTCCAGTGGACCTTGAAATGATAGTCATTGGCTTTGTTAAGAGCGTCATTACATTTGTCTTCTTTAGCTTTTTAACCATTACATAAAATATATACACACTGAATTTTCTATTCCATTTCATAGAAAGTCTCATTTTGCTCTCATTAAAGGTAACTTTGTCAGAATCCATTTGTTGTAAAACCAAACTACCATAATTGGGTATGGATTGGTAAGCCATACAAGAGAAAATCGGCGCCGTGCTCAACACTAGATTGCTAAAATTCCTCAAGTTCAGGAACCTGAGGAAAAGCTTCTGATATATTTGTCACTAGAGACAGATTATGTGGTGAGCTCTACCAAACTTAAAGGTATGTATGTAGTAGGGCATTTGTCTGTAATGTTTCATGTATACCTTTCTGTCATCAAAATGTTAACGATTGAAGAGTGTTGAGTGTTTTTGATTAACTGTGAGGCCTATCTGAGTGTGTGTGCTTAGTAAAGGACTGGTTTTGCTTAACCTCACTGTTTGAAATATGGAGTATGTTTAATTCTAACACAAACTGTCCCTACATGAGGTTGAGTGCTTTCACTGAAAGTGTATGTGTATATCCATTTTGGGTTGCTGCATTGAGGAAGTTAGTAAAGAACTGTGGTCTGTCTCAAAGGTCCAAAATGGAACCGAATACTAGATTAAGAAATCAAATGCAAAATCAGGCCACCTATGATAAAATTTTCAAGAAGGTTTGGGAGCGTCAGGTTAGTTATGTATTTCGTTCAATATCTATTAAAACCTTGTTTGAAATCAATTGTTCAATGACTATTCATGATAAAATGTTGCATATAATCTTTGCTATAAAATATACAACTTAAATGTAATGTTTTAAAATGTACACAAGCAGAAAAATTAACCATATTGATATATGTAAAATTATAAAATTTCTTTGAATTGATCATCAAGTAGTACCACCCAAATTCAAATTTTTTTTTTAAAGTTTGATTTTTTGATCAAGTATTAAACAGTCTGTGTGTTAGATGTTCTGTTAATCAGCATAAGTTCTAATTTGACTTTTATCTCACCAATAATTATTAGACTAATATAAGTATAGGTAATCTAGGTACAAGTTTGTCATTTTCAGTTGTTTTAGTGAAGAAGACCACAGCGTAATTTCTTCACGTTTTTTGAGGAATGCACCTGAAGATTTGGACTACATGTGTTTTCCACCTACTTATTTAAAAATCGTAATGTCCAAACATACACATAATCACATTTAAGAATTCAACGGATTCTACTGATGAAGTTCAGTCTATTCAATTCTTATCAAAAGATGTGACCTTTTCTGAATACAAATACACCATGGTTTGTCAGATTGAAGCTTTCAGTACAATCGCATGACCTTTCACTCAAAACTGACCTACTAGATAACACACAGCAGAGACCTCATTTAACAGTAGTTTGTCTTTGGATCACTCTAATAATTTTATGTTCTTGAATGACCATTATTATTTATACTGCTTTTAATTTGCATTAACAGGTGGCTGGGCTGTTGTGATGTGTCCCTGTGCTGTTGTGTACTCCATCAAATTTAACATTGTGCAGAGTCCAAGGGACTATGCAGACATTTTACTGTCTTGGAAGCACTTTCCAAATATCTGCATTTATGATTTTGCGAGAGGATTCCACACATACCAATCTGAGGGTGCCACAGGTTCAGCCTTTCAGTCCAAATGAGGGAAGACTTGCGAATCAGCCCGAAAATATTGTGCTTACCAAAAAGGGAGAATTGAGGATTAACCTGCCATGGCTTTTAAAGAAGAGAGGATTCGGATTCTGGTCCTGATGTGCATCCTGTCAGTGGCTCATCTGAGCATTATGCTCTTTATGATACATTTCATGAGCATAATACCAAGGATGCAAAGGACATATTACGCAGAATTGAGCTTGTGCCTGAGTTGGCTGGATGGCTTAACAGTCAATCTGCAGAACAACTTTTCGCATCTTTGAAAAAAAACAATTACTTCATGAACTTGCTTTCACCTTCTGCTCACATTTTTTTGATGAGGTCAATTATACACTTTAGGAATGAGTACAACAACAAAAAAACAATTCAAGAATATCAAAACGTCTTTGGTCGTGACCCCAAAATTGAACTTGATTGTCATGGAAGAGCAAAATTAGGTAAGAACAGAGGTTATGTAATTTCTGTTTTCACTTCCTGCATCATATGGATGTGGTATTAAGTTTGCAAATTGTTTTTCTTAGCCTTGGATATGACAAGTACACAAAAGCTCTTGAAAAGAGGTCATCCTTATGAAAGCAAGCATGAGGCTACAAGTAGGCAAAGAGATAAATAGGTTCAATTTGCCACATTAACATATTATTTTTATTTTAATCTGAGCTCCTTTAATTTGTTTTTCTTCCAAACAGAAGTCTTAATCAGTTTTGAAGAATCTAGTGAAATGGACAACAGTGAGTTAGAGGATATAATGGCAAAAGCATCATTTTGGAATCGGGAGCCTAATCTTGAGCAAAAGCGATTGGTATATGCAACGTTTACAAGTTCATTATAGGGCTCATGGCAGAGCCTCCTTTACTCACTAGAATCTTTGTCTGTGTATATCTTCAGCTTTCATACGTTCTTGATTCGAAAGGAATTCCTACTGAAGAAATAGCCAGAATTGATAACACTGTCTTAAACAGAGCGGACTTCCTATCTCTTGGCCTGTCTACAGAATTGGAAGCGACTGTGAGTACAGCAGAAACTGCACCAAGTATCTTGTGATGTGAATGTAAAAACAATTGCAGTTAATTCTGCTTGTAGATTATGGTTGTTAAAATCATCAGTGTCTTTCATTATACTGTTGTTGGTTTTTTTTTGTTAAACATACAAAGTAGATTGGAAACTGTTGTGTGAAGATCATTGGCCAGATTGTACAGCAATGTAATAAATAAATAAATGTTGGTGTCATTCAGTTCCACATTGTACTGATTAAGTGTGTTTCTAAGGTGAGCTGCTCTTAATTGTTTGTTGTTTAGGGAAAAGATGCTTATGTTGCAAATGCTTATGTGGTGCCCACATGGCTACCTCCTCTTTCACAAGACCCTTTCCTGACTTTTCCAGTAAGTACATTGAATAATGTTCTATAAAAAGTAACTCCTGCTTGTTACTGTTCATTTTGTTTACAGATTTGTTACAGTTCTTTTGTAGGCTTCTTGTTGTCTTCTAGAGTGATTCTAAAATTAAACAGAATATTATATATCTTCTTAGAATGATATAGCATCGAAAGATGTTATCTTCCTCCCCCATGGCATCCAGGTCACTGGGTTTTGTGTGTAAGTAGATTTGTTTTCCCAAAGAGTTCATTGTTGTGATCAGAAATTTGTCGACCATTTACTCACCTTGCCTTTGTACAAATGTTAAGATGTATAACTCCTGAAGAATGAATTAATGCAAATTATGCATTTCTAGATAATCTATAATTTATTGAAATGTGTGCATTGCCAGTTGGGTCAACATGTGTATATACAATACAATTCTGAATTCTTCAAAAACATCAGGCATGTTGTATTTTTCAGGTTATGTATCCAAAAAACAAAATTATTCATTCTCTTGACTCCAGTGATCACCATGGCTTTGGAGACGGCCGCTATATTGAATTGTTCAGGTTTTAAAACTTAAAAAAAAAAAGAGCGAGACTTCCGTATTTGCTCATGCCGAGGTATCATTGGGATTTAAGTAACATGTAATTAATGATATTGAAAATTAAATATTATCTAGTAACACAATTCAATAAAACACTCAAATAAAGCCACTGTGCACGAGTAAATATGGTGTCTTGCAGTTCAAGTGTTCAAAAGAGTTCAAGTTCTTTGTTCAGCTGTTCACTGTTCAGTTCCAGCGCTCAAAAGTTTTAATGTTCTTTTTTTTTTATCTTTGTTCATATGTTCAGTTCACTCAGTTTGAACCTGCAGACCCTATCTCCCAAAATCAGCATTTCAGCAGGACTGTTCGTTATTTACTCTGTTATTTCTGTCACCTACTGATGATGGCTGCCCATTTGAACTATTCTTCTTTAAAACATTTGATCCTAATAGTTTTCACTAAGCTATTTCAGAAGAGCTGTGTAAATAATTCATAACGCACAGGTAAAACATCCTCAAGGTTCTAAAATATTTGTAATAGTGTGCTGTGGTCTCGTGTGTGAAGCCAAAGTCACTCCCTTTATAAATTATTTGTTCATTTAAAAGTTGTTAGAGATGATATTATCTGATGTTCACTATTTCTCTACCTGTTCTATTACTAATAATTCTACTCTTGTAATCTGAAATGAATATCATTGTCATAAAAGTGATAAAGGCTCCAGCTAAATTTTGGTTAAGTAATTCTTTCTTCTGTGTGATAAAATTATTAATTGGCACATTTTCAGAATTAAATATTATTAATTCAGTTCTACAATGATATTCCATCTGCAAAGCTCATATGAACTGTGTTTTTAATATACATTAATATAATATAAATCAATTTTGACAAAACAAATTTTATCTGTAGGAAAATTGCCTCTAAAATAAATGGCAGGTAGCTGGAAGGAAGCACAGAAGAAGGTAATGTGAATATCAATATGTTTTACTAGTATAAGACAGAAAACACACACAGATATCTCCTGTACTAACTAATCACCTCTTAAATTAATCGAATCTACACAAACAGACTGACAGCCTGGACTGCTCAGGGTAAGTGGAGGACACTCTGCCAGTAGTAAGATGTAAATGTTGATTTCAAATAATAACTTGCTTTTTTATTTTGTATGCTCTCTACATCGCCACTGGAAGAGCATTTGATTTCTGTCAGGTCAGTGGTTTAAGTGTAATAGTTGTTTGAATATTGTGATTTTTTTTATTTATAGAATTTATTGTAATTTCCCGATTTACATTTTTTTAGGAAGACATGCCAAAAATTAGAAGATGGTGGTGTCTTCTCTTACTTCGCAAAGCCAGCATTAAAGGTGTGTAACTTTTGAAGCTTTTTTTAAGGGAAGAACAATTATAAGAATTTGTCAGCTTACAGTATTTCTACATTTTTTTTTCTTGCAGCCAAGACATCGGTCTTCACTTTCCACGAGAAGAAGGACATTCTGTGTCCCACGGGCAGTACTTCGTAATTATCAGTTGAAAAGTTTTCTGACACTAATTTTATATATTAGAACTTCACAAAAAGACTTCACATCAGACAGGTCTCCAGTGAGGCCTTCACCGACTTGTGTCTTTCTTCAGCCCTGGGGTGTGTCAGTGGTGTTATGGGGGCAGAGAATGGTGGTCTTAAAAATGAGTGTTTTGTGTGCTTGTGCTCTAACTGATTTATTAAATGGCAATTATTTCTGCTTCCAGCAATTCCAGACAAGATAGGTAAGAGTGAGGACTTTTCTTCCCCCACCCTTCTTCTCCATTACTGAAGAATATGAAAATGTTGACTGAATTATTTCTGCCAGTACAATCAAGAGTATAAAATTTACTTTACTGTTTGTAACATTTAGGCAATGAATGGCTTCATTGGCTTCCTTTTGTGGAGTGCAACTTTTTAACTGTCTTCCTTGTTCTTCAAAGATCAGTTTCCTCTGTGGCATTAGGTAGCATTAACTGAATGTGCAGGTCAGCATATTTATGGTAGCAAATTGTAATGTATTTATTGTGTTGAAATGCTGCATAATTGATTTGCAGAAATGCATAATACTTGATAATCTGTATTGCAGTGCCTAGTAGTATGGAAAGTGTGGTCCACACAAAGGCACAGCCCTGTCAGGTATGTAGTGAAATGATTCTAATACGGCTCAAACACAGCAAATGTCTTAAAGGTGATGACTTTCTATTTCGTTTTCAATATCATTCAGAAATCAACCAGTCTAGAATGGAGTGATCGCTTGCTTCAGGTAAACACTTTCCATTATGTATAACTTTTTAGATGTAGCATTTCTATTGTAATATGTTTGGGTGAATGTTTCAGCAGTTTTTAAAGCATGCTTACTAAACTGGGAACAATTAAATTACATATTATTTGAAATGATGAATTTGGCCTTCACAAGTGACAATGCTGTGCTAATTGGACTCTTTGTCTTTCAGGGACTCACTTCAGTACAATTCCAGTAGACGTTCAGATTGTCTTACAGCAATGTATTAGTAAATCAAAAATGAATGCTTTTTTCACTACAGAGCACTTGTCATTTTGAATTATTTGTGCACTTTCTGAATGGTTTCTAACTGGACATGACATTCCCTTGAAGATGAACTGCTGTGGTTTGTACACTGGAGTTTATTTTTTTCTTTTTCACTCCACCTCATGCCTACAGGCAGTAGAGACAAAAAGCGAGAGAAATCAATCGAGCTGAGCATTCCTATGACATGCTGTGGTCATATTGGTGTGTTTATTTCATAAGCCAATTTGATTGTTCTTTGAGTAAAAGTGGAGTTAATAGATTGATATTCCTAATAAAGTACTTGGCAGTATTTTTTTTCTTTTTCATAAAAAAAGTCTTCATTGATCCAAAACATCCTAACTGCTTGTGACTGGCTGGATGCCAACAAAAACCAACTTGTTGGGACAGTCCTTCCGGCCAAGAATTCTGGAAATGGACGAGGATGAAGTTACATACACAATTGAAAAATAAAACAAAGGGGGGACGATGAAGAGACTGAAGAAGTCCTGTCCACCTTCTTATTTACTTTTGAATGCCTGAAGGACATGAACTTTTTTCTTGATGAGATACGGGTTAAAAAAAATATTCCCATCAGTTGCTGCTGTTCGACGAATTAGATTTTTGTGTTTTATTTTTTCATGTGGAAAAAACCTACCGTGATATCATTTTGTTCAGTGGATTTGATCAGTGATTCACTGTAAAGAAAAGTGGATGGACTGGCTTTCTGACCTGCTTCAATAGTTCATTGTCTACTGAAATGACCGATGTAATGGATGGAGGACACAGATGGATGTCCCAACTGGGATTGTGTGCTTTATTTCTTTAAAATAAATTCATATTTGAACCTGGATCTTATGTGTGTGTGTGTGGTTGTGTGAAGGGTTGGGTTTGCTAAAATGCCCCACAGGTTACACTCCCCTATGTGGTTATATACAGTGTGTTTTGATACATCACTTTAATTTTCAAAACCTAGACTGTTGGCTTGCAAGTTCAAGAAGGAGTCTAATTAAAAAAAATTAGTTGGGGAAAAATGTACAGCCCTGGGACTGAATATGAGAACTACTGTATGAAACAATGCCATGTTACAAATCAGGATTATTTATATATATATATATATATATATATATATATATATATATATATATATATATATATATATATATATATATATATATATGTATATGTAAATATGATAATGTGTGTATCCGGACACCACACCAGCTCCATCATTAAAAATGCTGCTGACATCACCATCATAGGCCTGATCACCACCAGTGATTAAATGGCTTGCAGACAAAGAGGTCTATCTGCTGACTCGGTGGTCCCAGGACAATCTGACCTTTCATGGCCAAAATTTAAGGAGCAGGTCATAGACTTCAGAGAATGGATTAAGCTGTGGTTTGTTTTGTGGGGTGCTGTGGAAATGGTGAGCTTGTTTAAATTTCGTACAGTAACAATCACCGATGAATTGAGGAGAGAACAGCACGGTTTGCCTATTGTCAAGTTCACTAATGCCTTCCTGTGATGTCTCACATGTGTGCTGTCTAGAGTCCATCTTCACTGGCTGGCATCACATCCTGGTAGGAGCACCACCACTTGCAGAGGTGGTGGAATGCCACAAACTATTACTGGCACCCAGCTGCCTTCTGTCCAGGATATCTAGAAGACATTCTGCTAAGATTATTACACTCTGACCATCCTGCACAAGTGTTTTCTTAATCCTCCTTCTGGCAAATAGTAAAGAACCAATGGCGCTTAAGTATGGCTTGAAAGAAAGTGTTTAGTTAAAGAGTTACTGAACAGCCAATCATAAAAACATTGTAAGAAAAGACTAGGTATAAATATTTGTAATATACCTGAATATATATCTCTACTGTAAATTGTATTCTATATCTTTGTTGTGTTTTATTATATTATCACTGTTCTGGAGAGGCATGTACAGTAAATAACAATATTATTGCACTGTATGCACAAGACAATAAATACTGTATGTTTAATGGGATCACCTAGGATAATTCCTGAAGCACACTGTAACTGATCCACTATTTATTATTATTAGTAGTTGAAACAGTTTTATTATTTATAAAAATTTTACAAAGAAAGGCGACTCAAAAAGACAGTTTGTGTTTATGTTGGTATAGTTGGGTCTTTGCAATCAACTTAAATGTTGCACAAAAGGTTTAAGAACAATCCACGATTGTCTCAAACTGAAAAAGTTAAAAAAATGTAAAATTATATAAAATCTACTTGCTTTTATGCATGCCTTTTCAATTGATATGGACATCAGTATTTCACACATGCAGCTTTTAGTAATGAAAACGTTGATGGATCAAATCAATAAATAAATGACTGTTTCTAAATGTTTCCTTGTCAGTTTTACAAAACTAATTTTATATGTAGCAGCTGTTTTTGAAACCTTCTAAAAATAATGAAAAACTTTATTATTGTTTTCACATGTGTATAATTTGCTAGTGGGAATATAAAATACATTTATAGTGAAAATCTCTAGGTATGAGTTTTCATGAGGCACATTCCGTTTGAAACACTGGATAGTAAGCAAGATTTATTTACTTTTACTATAATGTAACACTTCAGGGAAGAAAACGTAATGAACAACCATTCAAAATAGTAAAAAAAATAAACAAACAACATAAAACTGTACTTTATATCGGAGTGTTAGAATCATGAAAGAGCTTAGAATGATTTGATAGCATAAATATGAAACTGGAAGTCATTTATGTTTGACCAGATAGAAACTGTTGTAATTTGTACAACTACAGCATCTACAGCATACTGTGCAACAAGCGTCAACACTGTCTCGCAGAGGGCATTGTCTGAGGACTGGCGGCGGGGAAAGGGCGTTATGATAAATTAGCGTCATTACATGGGTGTGTACTACTGGATGTTGTGCTCTGAAGGGCGTTCCGTGATATGGATGGCGTTCCCGTGAAGTATTACACGGTCTGCAGCGAGACTCCTGTTGGCTGACTTCGCGCCAGATATCAAGGACTTCATGGCGCTAGCGTGACTCAAAATCACGTGACAGGCTCATTTCAAACAAACAAGAGTTAATCTTTCCAGCTTCGTCTATTGGGTAAGATCAAGTCTTTTTTATCTTCTGGAGATCTTGAGAAAGCTACTCCTGCTTTTATCTTCTCTTGCCTTGATTACTGCAACTCGCTGTATTCTGGGATTAGCAAATCTCTGATCTGCAGGTTACAGTTGGTCCAGAATGCTGCCGCTCGCTTTCTGGTTGGGGCAAGAAAGTCTGATTCTGTTTCTCCTATTTTAGCTTCTTTACACTGGCAGCCTGTCGGTTTTCAAATTGACTTTAAAATCTTGTTGCTAGATTTTAAATCTTTACATTGGCTCTCCCCTGCCTATTTATCCTAAGTGTTCATTTTACACCAGCCATCCAGAGTGCTTAGATCTTCTGGTCAGTTTTCTCTTGTTGTCCCTCGTACCAAGTGTCACACTAAGGGGGACAGCTGCTGCTCCTCGCCTGTGGAACTCTTCATCTCGTCACATGAAGGAGTCATCGACAATTCAAAACGAGATTAAAGACTCATTTCAAATCACTTGCATTCCGTGACCTTCAGTAATACTGATGGTGTCCTCATTGTGATCATGTAACATTACTTCTGTTTATTATTTACTAGCAAAATACCTGCGCTTCACAGCGGAGAAGTAGTGTGTTAAAGAAGTTATGAAAAAGAAAAGGAAACATTTTAAAAATATCATAACATGATTGTCAAAGTAATTGTTTTGTGACTGTTATGAGTGTTGCTGTCATCAAGGATTTGATTCTCATTATTTCTTTCAATCAGGTTCATATTTG
>NW_024385781.1:0-17087 GCF_016835505.1 Polypterus senegalus
AGGGTCCAGGGGTATTTAATGTTACCTTAGCCCGGGACTTAAAATTTTAAAACATTTCTGATTTTTTGGTAAAAAAGACCATCTCATCTTCCTTCCAAAAGCCAGTCCTTCACCCGTGAATATTTAGTGGCAGTTTGCTATTGGATTGCGCTGACGGACGGCCTTATATGAGCAGGCACTAAATTACAAGCCCAGCGTCAGCCTGTCTATGAACTTAATTTAAAGTGTAGGTTTACATCGTGCTTTGTTTCAAGTAGCAGAACTCATGAATATGGTTGTATATGTCATTTCGCTTCGCTTCTATTGTTTAGCTGCCTTCTCAATTATATAATGCATGTTTCTTGGCGCTTTTGAGGTCTTCCTGGTTTTCTATGTACTCGCGTGATTGCATGGGAGGCGTGATGTTCACCGAAACTCTACGGCGTTGAAGCTCATCTCCATTACAGTAAATGGAAAAACTGTTTCCCAGTTATGACCATTATGCGTAGAATTTCGATATAAAACCTGCCCAACTTTTGTAAGGAAGCTGTAAGGAATGAACCTGCCAAATTTCAGCCTTCCACCCACACGGGGATTAGTGAAATTAGTGATGAGTCAGTGGTGAGTGAGTGAGTGAGTGAGGGCTTTGCCTTTTATTAGTATAGATTATATATATATATATATATATATATATATATATATATATATATATATATAAAACACACACTATAATAGATAGTGTGCCTCTATCTGCTACACTGGGTAGTGGCAGGATTCACTGTGCGTCCGTTGGCAGGGAACCTGCATTTAAAACAATATTTGTAGTGGCAGAGAACCTAAAGGTCCCTCTTGAAACCAGAGGTGAAAACCCCACCGACAAAAGAGTGCTGCAAGTGTGGAGCCGTAAAATACAGCAGACCAGCGATGGGAAGAAATCTGGGAAGGACGGGATCTACCAGAAGACTTGGTCCCAGATGGGCTGGACGCTGTGGCTTACCTGACAGGCGGTTGAGGAAGCCCGGGCGCGGTTTAAGAGCGAGCAAATCGAGCGGGCGACAGCGAAATGTTGTAGGATCACCGACTCGAAGATTATTACAGGGAGTTGGAGTGGGATCAGCTTCGTTCGAGGTCCGAGAACACTCGACGGCGGAAACTTTACGTCTTGTTTTGCAGAGGCCTGTCTACACAAGCGGACAAAGTGCCCGCCTCAGACCCAGGCAAGATGGCGCAACAAGAAGAAGCGGGCCAGTCTAGCAGTCCGCAGAGGAAGCCCATATGGCGAAAGCCCGGCGATGACCTCCGCGGCGGAGGCCGGAAGGCGGTCAGAAAGGATCCGTCGGTGAGGTCAGTAGTTCCCGACCGAGCGAGCTTCCTGAAAGGAAGGGCGGCCGGCGGCCAGCGCCACAATTTAAAATAAATAAAGAGGCCGGGATGTGACTGAGCGATCTGCCGACAAATTAAAGAGGCAGATTGCAGTCCCGCTGCAGGCTACCTGTTCCTCTTTGGACTCCATGTCCCAGAAGCCTCCGCTGAAGCCCGGCAGAAACGCGTGCCAGGAGTGGGCGTGCTCATTGGCTCCTGGCTGTTAGGTGAAACCAGCCGAAATAACTAACTGTGGACTTGCGGGAGCTCGAAAATACCTCGAGCCGTGTATGCTTTCTTCCAGGGACTGAAGGAACTGAAGGCTGCGTGTGGAAACTGGGAGCTACAGCCGAGGAGCGCTGAGAGGACTGTTGGAATACCTGCGGTGATTAGGCGAGCCCGATTTGAGTGATTGGCGAGTGCAGGTGGTGAAATCTGTGCTGTATATCATAAGGGGATACAGTGCGATCTGACCCTGCTATTAATAGACAGCGAGTGTCAAAGCGCTATGAACCCGACAGTGGGTGTGGCATTATGACTGACTGGGGGGAGGAAGCGTCGAACTGAGGCATGCGTGTGATTTGGCCTTCGGGCGAGCGCCACTCCAGACCCCGACCGGTGCAATAAGGCGTTATGCGTTTGGTTACGGAGGCGGTGGAAGTGCCAATCACCCGGTACAGCTAAACAGTGCTGTTACCGGGCGATCTGGTACTAATGGCGCCGCCTCGAAACAACATAGAACAATGGGTGTGCAGACAACAAAGAGGCTCTCTTCTTTCCATAGGGAGCCTCAGGCTGATCCAAGCCCAGATCAGCGGAGATCCCAAAAAAAAGGTGGGTCTCCGACATGGGAGAGAGGCTGAGAGCAGTAAGCTGGCCCTAAAACCCTCCTCAGCAGAGAAAGGGGGAGATGTCACTAACGAGAGTTCCGAGGTGTTTCTGGTCCATGAGGGGGACAACCAGGAGGACTAGCGGTGCTACAACTGCGGCGGCCCGGGCCACAAGTGGCGCCATTGTCCCGGGGGACAGAAGGTACGTCGTTCCCAAGGTTAGCTAGGAGGACAGGGACAAGCGCAGCCAAGGTCCGGCTGGCGCGTCCTCCTGGAGGATCTCCCTTGCGGGCTGGGCGCTCCGCCCCAGAAGCGGCTAAGGGGGAGGAACTGTGGAGGACGCCGGCTTTTCATGCGGTCCTCGCCCCAGGCCGCCAGGAGGAGCTCTCCCGACAAAAGGATAGTGCCTCGAGGTTCCAGCAGGGCCTCATGGACTTTGTAGTATTTATACACAGCCCTGCTGGATACCTTGGGGGCCACCAGGAGTCGCTGTGGGGGGGCTTATGGGCTCTTTTGGCCGTACTGACCGGGAGTACTTCGGTCATGTGACAGGAAGGAGCGCGTGCTCCCGGGTTGAAAAATGACTTTGCCCTGACACGGAAGGGAATAGGAACTGTGGACTGTTGGGACAGGAACACCTCGGGTCAGGGGCTATAAAGGCGATGCCTCAGTCCAGACAGTGAGCTGAGCTGGGAGGTAGGAGGGCGGAATGTCTGGGCAAGGAGGAGAAAAAAATTGTAGTGTTGTTTGTGGTTTATGAGTGGAGTGGAGTGCTTGGTGCACTATATAGTAATAAAATAATAAGTATTATACTTTCACCTGGTGTTCAAAGTGGTACCTGAGGGTGTTAGAGGTGGACCACGCCTCTTATCTCTACTATATATATATATATATATATATATATAAAATAATGTGTGTGTGTGTGTGTGTGTGTGTATATATATATATATATATACAGGTCTAAAGTTGGTTTTGGCTACAGCCAGAATAGAAATAATACCGCAAATGCGTGGAGGAGATGGCCTGTGCCTTATTGCTCAGGCCCAACCAGTCTCTTTATTAGAGATCATAGAAGAAATAAGAGTGGAGACTTACTCAGGAGAACCAGACGGGACCTGTGTGTACCCCGTTGTACCTCGTCTCTACATTTGAGCCCCATTGCCACACTGCAGAGCAAGGGGTTTGGAGGCCCCAGACACATGGCAATGGTCTCCTGGTGACAAAGGGTCTGCAGGGAGACATGGCTGTTAGTATAAGTCCACCTCATGCTATATCAGCTACAGGGGACTGTAAAAAGACTGCGGTGATTAAAATCCTCCATTCCCAGTGATACTTGGCAGAGACTGTTCAGATGGTAAAGCAGTTTATCCCTCACTACCCTAAACAAACATTGGGCCTAGTAATGGACACTTAAAATTTGTATCCTCAGCTGCCTTCATGCTGTGTTCTCAGCGGAGAAGAGACAGAGGTCAGTCTCAAACAGTGACATGGAAAATGCCGGGATGTTATCTCAGCTGCTGCAGCAACAGGAGGGAACCATGCCCCTTGAGGTGTACCTCCAGTACTCTCCTGACAACTGCACTTCCAATGTAAGCAGACTCTGGCCTCTTTTAAAGGGAGCAATGGAATAATGACTTCATTAAATTTGCAAATAATGCAGTTGTTCTGGTAGACAGCCATCAGTACACAACATCCTATGGCACAGGGTCCTCACTTTGTGCTAAATAATCAGATAGCTGAACATGAAGGGAGGTATTGTCCCTGCTGTTAGTTCTATAGACATACTGGTTACAAGTCTGACACTGACACACCTCCTTGGAGCTCATCTGTACCCTGAAAAACTCTTAGTGTATTAAGCTCCGATTTTTTAGCCAGGAATTAACAAGGAGGTCCCTAGCTTTTGCATGTCCTGTCAGGAATGTCCGTTACAAAGATTCCTAGGAGGGACAGTGCTCATTCAGTTCCCATACCCAAATTTATATAACCATTTGAGCGTGTGGGGTTGACCTTTTTGGGACCCTTACAGCCCTTGGCTTGGGGACAAAAATATATAAAGGTCCTGGTAGATTATGCGCCAATACCCGAAGCTGTTCCATTGCACTCAGCAGCATCTAAAGCTATTGCACAGGAGTTGGTAGGGGTCTTTGAAGAGTCTCCGTCCTAAAAAATCTAATGGATCAAGGATGCCCTTTACCTTGGTAACATTCTGGGAGATGGCCAAGTTACTGAAAATATAGCACTTAAAGGAGCCTCATGTATTATCCTCAAATCTATGGTCTAGTTGAGCGGTTTAATCAGACCCTCAAACAGATGCTGCACAAGGTGGTCAGCTGGGATTAGCTCCTCCCCTCATCCTTTTGCATGTCAGGAAGTCCCACAAAGCCTCCACTGGATTCTCACCATTTGAATTATTATCACGGATGACAGCCCAGGGCATATTAGGTATCCTAACAGAAGGTTGGGAGGAAGAGGCTCTCCTTTAACAAATATATTAGAATATATCCCATAATTACACAATAGATTTGCTAAAATCCGACTTCTTCTCAAATATATGGAGAAGCGCAAGCAGCTCAGGTGGCACGTCTCTGCAAGAGTTCTGCCAGAGATTGGAGTCATGGTCCTTGTTTCTAGCTCTCACTGTAAACTACTGGCACATTGGCAAGGTGCTTATGAAGTTAAGGAGAGGAAGGGTCTCATTGATAATTTGGTAAAACATCCAAATCATCGACTGAGTGAAATGGTTTTATTTTGTAAATCTGCTGAAACGTGGAAGGAGAGGGACGCTGATCCCTACTCCGAACAGCCCTGCTCACTCTTTGCTCATAAATTAGACCTTAACTTGGGTCCTAATCTGACCACCCATCGGCGGGAGCTGAAAATGGTTATCCTATCTGTCCGGAGGTAGTGGCGAGAAACAGAGATGAATCTTTCTGATTGTGTATGACCTTGTGATAAAGCCTGGAGTGATAGTCCAAGAGCGCCAAATTCGGCTGTCTGAAGCAAAAGAGCAGTGGTGGAGCTAGAGATCAAACAAATGCTGGAACTAGGTGTGACAGAGAAAGTTATAGTCCCTGGTTCAGTCCTATCATTTGGTTGCAAAGCTTGATAGAGAGTTGGAGGTTTTGCAATGATTTCCATCTGGCAGGTTCCTTCAATGGATTCTGCAAAGGAAAAGACTCGTTTAACACCTAGTGGGCACTGACAGTATCGTGTCATTCCTTTTGGGTTTCATGGGACACCAGCGACTTTTCCAGCATCTGGTGGACAAAGTCCTCCGTCATCATAACTCCTATAGTGCTGCCTAACTGGATGATCTATTCCAGCACTTGGAAGGAACACCTACAGCAGTACAAGCTGTGTTGCGGTCATTGAGGGAAGTGGTCTTCAAATCAACCCAAAGAAATGCTTCTTTGGATTAATTGAAGCCAAATATTTAGGCTACCTAATGGTCCGAGATCGGTGTGACCACAGTGTTCCAAAAGTCGATCAAATATTGAAATAGCATCATCCCATAACCTAGAGGCAGGGCCAAGCCTTTCTTGGATTGGCTGGCTACAATCGTTGCTTTGTACCCTGTTTCTCCGAGAAGCGCCTTTCACCAACCTCACAAAGGGAAACTAAATCATGTGGTATGGGATGTTAAAACAGAAGCTGCATTTGGTAACTTAAAACAGCCCTTATGTCAACTCCAGTTTTGAAGGCTCTAACTTTTCTTTGCCTTTCATCCTTGAGATGGACGTTTGGACACAGGTCTTGAAGCCGTTTTGAGCCAAAGTGTTGATGGTGTTGAACACCCGTCATATTCCTGAGAAGAAACTGCTGGACCAAGAGACCAGGTATGCGGACTTGGAGTGGGGGGCCCTTGCGATTAAATGGGTGATTCCCCAGCTGAGGTACTACCTCTTGGGTTGCGAGTTCACCCTGCTAACAGATCATACCCCTTTTACAGTGGATGGCTTTACAGTTCAAGGTGCTCCTTGGACCTATGAATACAGGCTTTTTGGGTTTTTTATGGGGGGGGTGTCCTGCAAGCCAATGCCGATGCCCTTTCTCTTGTCATGACCTTCAGCTAAGAACACCCAACATGATGTGTCTGGGCTGGCTTTTGTGTCACACATAAGTGCATGGAGCAAACAAGGACCAACAGATGGTAATTCCACACCAGGCGAGGGTGGGGTGCGCTAACCCCCTCTGTTATTTTACATATATATGCTGTTAAAAAAAACTATTGAAATCGCTCGAACAAAATTGAAATGCAGAGTTGGCGGTTTCATTTTGCATATTTGCTCACCCATTTGTCTATGGGGCTAGGGGAGTTTCTCTCTCCTTGGAGGTTTCGTTTTGCCAATGTGCTTGCCTCCCGCGTATTAACAGCTAAGTGGGTTTGTCTTTCGTTGCAGTTCACTTTGGTGATGGGTTGCTTTCTTTCAGCTTCATTCTGTAGCCTCATACTTCTTTCTTCTGTTTAACTTGGGGCCCTTGCCAGCTTTTTGAAACTTCATCTGTAGCCTTCACTTCGGCTGTCTGCACTTCTGGGCCAGACAGAAAACACACTTCCAACGTAGATGTATATATTAAGATATATATATTGTCACCGTGCAAGTGGGAGGAGCTTTATGGACTAAATGAAGGTATTTCCACACCAGGCCATGGGGTGGTGGGGTGCGCTAAACACTTCTTCTGTTGTATCTGCAAACCAAAACGGAAAACCTACCTGATTGACCTTAAAGAAGTCACTTCCGTTTCTGGTGCCCAGAAATACATCACGTCAGTCCTGATGCCCAAGTACATCACTTCTGGTTTATACATCACTTCTGGTCTTAGCTTTTAAAGCCACCATATTTTCAATCTTTCAACAGTTCACTTGTGGACTCCAACGATACATATTAGTTCTATTTCCAAAACACTTTTGCAGCCAGGGAAATTATACGGATGGCTGCCCAAAACCTTTTGAATGATGTGTCGATTCTAATCATTTCACTATATATATATATATATATATATATATATATATATATATATATATATATATATATATCTAATATATAAAGCAGAGCCAATGTATGTGTGTATGTTTGTTTGTCCTTTATACAAATCTGCACGGGCATCCAATTGCCACCAAACTTTGGATGGGGCTCCTTTGTGACCAGGAGGAGGTCATGGGGGATGTTTGGTTGGGAAAACTGTTTGTGGTGAGCCAGCGCGGGGCACCATTTCACCGACAACGTTGGACACGTCCCAGCTGCTACTTTAAGAGCCTCTGAGTCATCTCAAGAAAGGAAACCCCTATGAGTCATCTCAAGAAAGAAACCAGGCTGTCTGCCAACAGGAGGAGGCTGCTGATGCAGGAGTGGATGAAACATCTGAAGAAAGGGAAGGCAGGCAGTCTGCCAATTCAATACGATTTCAGTGTTGGTCTTTCTGACTGACTGCTGCTATTTGTTTGTCCACCATACAAATCTACACCTGGCGTCCGATCAAACTGGGGATGGGGCTCCTTTGTGACCAGGAGGAGGTCATGAGGTATGTTTGGTTGGGAAAAAGTCGATGTGTGTATGTATGTTTGTTTGTCCTTTATAAAAATCTGCACCGGGCGTCCAGTCACCACCAAACTGGGGATGGGGCTCCTTTGTGCTCAGGAGGAGGTCTGTGTATGTTTGGTTTGGACAGATGTTTGTGAAAGCGAGGGCAACTTTTCAGCGACAGAACATTTGGCACAGGTGGCGGAACTTATCATCGACAAGATGTCTGCCGCGTTGCAACAGCGTTACGGCAGCGCCATCTAGTGACACGTTTGGTCCCTGTGCACGCACTGTACAAGTGTTTCTTTAAATTGGCAACAGATGGCGGAAGTGTCCAAGTATGAGAAGGCCGACTGCTTTCATCAGGTGAAGGGGAACTGCTGTATGGATGTAAAATTTGACCGACCCACTGCGTGTGACTGGCTTTCTGTATTTGTGGTGCTATTTGCTCGCTTCCGACTCACAGTACGATTTCAGTCTTGGTTTTCTGACTGAGTGGTGCCATTTGTTAAACTGCGGATTGTAAATAATGTGCATTCATCTCACTGTGGTGCTTATTCCATACGTAATACCATGTAACACATTACAATTGTCCTGCTTTTTGCTATTATACCCATGCCACAGTATGTCAATTAATAGCGCTCAAGGCCAATCACTGCAAGTTAAAGGCATCAATTTGGAAAATCCATGCTTTTATACGCATCAACTCTATGTATCATGTTCTAGAATGGCAATCCTCAGAATTTGTTCATTTTGCACCACAAGGCAAAACAAAAAATATATTTTACCGAAGGCTCTGGAATAACTATATTACCTATTACAGTAAAATTTAAAAATCACAAACTGTTTGTTCTATTTCTATGTTCTGTTTCTTTCATTTGTAAATTATTCACCAGTTACAGATTCCGGCTCCGGGTACTCTCAATGTTATGTTGTGTGTGTGTGTGTGTGTTGTATATATATATATTGTGAGCTGGAGGCTGATCGCAAATAGGAGACGGGGCCCCTGGGAAAACCACAAACCCTGAAACACTGACTACCATTTGCTCCTTATCCTTGCACTTGCGCCAATACAAACCTTTTCATGCGGTACTCCCCGACTTATAACCTTATGCGCCTGTCTTTTTGGGATGATTGTTTGCTTTATCTCCTCTCTGCTCCTAACGAACTGTTATACTGACTTGTCAGGGAAACCGTTTAAGCTCATGTTTTGCGGTTTTCTGAATAAAACCCTTCTTTTTTTCTCAGACCTTCTGTGTCTCTTTTCAAATCTGTTTGAAAGGGACAAGTGGTCCAGGAGTAGTTGCACAGATGGATGCGGAAAAACTTATTTCAGAAGTCTAAAACATTTGCACTTAAGACTGGAAACTAACATGGATGACCAATCCGTCAATTCAAATTTGATACTAATCACTGTTGGTTTTGAAAAAGAGCGTGATGGAAACAGTTATGTGAATATATTATTTGGCGGCATACCTAAAGGGTTCTTGAGATGAATTTCCGCCATGATATTGAATGATAGTAGTCCAGGGCGATTAGAGGTTCACTGTCCACTTGGAAAAGCGTGGATTCGTGCTGGCCAACTGGACGACCGGATTATTATTCGATCGACAAGCTGCAGGACCTGAAATCTAATGGGGTCAGGTAGGACCCGGGAAATCAGTCGTAGATGGGCGCCTGTTCGGGGGAAAGACAGCGGAAACAGCGGGTCGGCGGAACGTGGAGCTACAGAGCCGTCGGCGTGGGCGTCGCCAGAGGATATTGGAAGCGGACCCGGGCGAAAGATGTTTCGATGTGATCCTTCGGCCATTTGGCGAAGATTGTAACTTGTCTCCAACTCATTCAATGAGTTGGACTGGGGGATGTTGCTCAATTTTATTACATATCGGATGGAAAAGATGGCTTGTTGACCCCGGGTGAAATTGGGGGACGGGAAATCTACATTGTTGTTGGAAGTGACCTTTGTTTGTGAGGCAGATGTCTTAATGAACAATGCCTTAGAGACTGTGAGATTTAAAAATAGCTGTGTACATGGTGATGTTAAAGATTATCAGACTTTCTTCTTCCTTAACTTATAGGGGATTTTAAAGGTTTGGTCCGTTGGACTCATTTGCCTTTGGGCCCCTTTTATCATGGGGGAGAAAACCCTTTTCGAACGTTAATAAATTTAGGGCCCAAAGTGCCCAGTCCACTAATGAACTTGGTGGCGGGGAGAAGAGAAGAACCCAAGGCGAAGAACTGGTAGCGGGGGGAAAACCCTAGAGCCCAACTTAGATATTGAACGATCTCTCCCAGGCAGGAGGATGGCAATCTTCGGGAAATGGGCTCCCTTTTCATCTTCCCAGATTGCAAATGCCCCCGAACACAAACGGAGTGTTACGAACAATCAAGTTTTGTGCGTTTGCAGCATACTGAAGCTCTTAGAATATGCATTTAAACAGGCTGCCCTCCTAATAACCACCGAGGCGAAATTTCCCGGTTGTGAAAACCCACACTTTATAGAAAAGGGCGGTTGCTTTAAAGGTGATCTAAAATCATTTGGAGAATTTTATTGAACAACTGGTGGTACCGGGACAAGGGAAACTGTTTGCATCTGGCAATTCACCCCAAAACTTGGGGCACCTGGGTGCCGAAAAAAGAACCCGTTAATCAAACGATTTATTGGCTTATATGGAAAGATGTTGAGCGATTTTGTACTTCATGTCCAGACTGCAGATGGTCTCTGCTTATAAGCCTCTCGGGCTCCCTTTGTCCTATATCCCTTATTGGATTTCCCTTTCACGTGTGGGTTAGATATTGTGGGACCATACCTAAGACAGGATGGGTCCCAATATTTGCTGGGTGTTGGTTGATTATGGACATATCCAGAAATGATCAGCTGAAAAGGCCAACTCTTGGCTGTACCCAAAGCACTATGTAAACTTTTACTTTGACTCCTAGAGAAATCTTATTTAATCGGACCTTTCACTTTGGTGATGAAACAATTGTGTGACAGCTTTGCTTTTAAGTTGAGTTACTTTTTTACCATCCTAAGCGAATGGTTTAACGGCGATTTAACAAACATTAAACAGATGATAAAGGGCGGGGTTGCTCATAATACCCACACGGGGCACTGTCCCACCGTTTGTTTGCGGTGCGAGGATCCCCGGGTCCACTGGCTGATCTTGTTGTTTTGCGGGCCGAGGGCATCTGGAATGTATGTAAATTTGGGATAGGAAGCAGAGAGAGCTAGCTAAGCTTTCAGATCACTAATTTGTTAAGACAGAATTTCTAGCTTTACTGTGTTTGGAACCAACAACGAGAACAGGAAACTCAGGCGTCTTTCAGATGGGCGCAAAGCTGTGATTAAAACCCGGCGTCGTGTTTTGGTACTGGTTCCTCGGATCACACAATTCTTAGCTAATGGGGGCCCGCCATTTTTGAGGAAATAGAGTCGGTAAATTAAAAAGGTTAGAATCCCGGGCGGGAAAATTCAGATTTACAAAATAACCTCGAAGGAATGACGACCGACAAGAGGTTAACACTTAAGCTGCTGTTTCTCGGGTCGGCGTTACCATTAAGTGATCTTACTGCTCGAAAAAGACAGAACTGTTATCTTTGATAGAGCGGAACACTGATGTCTTTTCAGATTTAAGGCAAGACTAATTACAAAACATAAAATTCCACCTGCACCTGATGTTGGCACAGACGCGGCCGTTCCGGATCCGGAAGGGGGCCGAAATATTGTGAAAGGTAAGGATGCTGACACTGGGTGGTGAAAGGAAGAAAAAGTGACTGGTGCAGCCATGGGATTAAGTCCCAAACAAGGCGGTTCGGTTGGTTCTGTATCGATTTCAGGCGCTTGAATAAGGTCTCATTCGATGCTTATGCCATCCCGATGTGATGAACTGTTGGAAAACTGGGTCGCAAGGCTATATCTCCACGCTAGATCTCACGAAGGGTATGGCAGGTGCCTTTAGAGGCTAGCGTTGTGAGAAACGCTTGCACTGCCGGACTCTATGAATTTACAAGACTCCGTTTGGTCTTCCGGGGCACCTCTAACTTTTTAGGGATTATGATGGATCAGATCTCGTCCTCACTCCCGAATATGCTGGGCATCCTTGCGATAATGGGGATTTTTTGCAATGATTGGAAAACACACTTAGAGCGGCTTTAAGCGTTCTTGAAAAAAGGAGGGCTGGCCTTACTGCTAACCCTAAGAAATTTAAACTAGGCATGTCGAGACTCATTACTTAGGGTATTCTATGGGCAAGGGTTTCCAGGCCACAAATTTAAAAGGGAAAAAAGAAGAAATGCTTGTTTACCGAGACCTGAGACACAGAAACAATGGGGCCTTTCTGGGACTGCTGAACTACAGAAAATTCATTTTCCCAAAATTTTTCAATGGCTGCTCCTCTTTCAAAAACTTACTAGAGGCAGAAAACTGACCTGTCCTGTGGACAGAAAATTTAACGTTCTTTCAGCGATTTAAAAAGCATTGTCTTCTTACCGGTTCTAAGGAACCCGATTTCCCAAAGATTTTATCTTGCAAACAGGCCTTAAGTGCATTTGGTGTGAAGCAGTCCTGTTCAAATGATGAAGAACATCCCAAAAACATATTTGAGTAGAATACTTCCCAGGGGCTAATTATTCACAATTGAAAGAATGTTAAAATTAATGGGCGGAAGCGCCGTTATTACTTTTGGGCCCAAACTTCACTTTGGTAACTATCATGCTCCACTCCAGTGGTTGTACAGACAGAAAGATACAAACTCTGTCTAATAGAGTGGTTTTGGGTTTACAACCTTACAGTTTCACAGTAAGCACCGACCAGGTTTTTGGTCAGCCAGCGTGTTTTCGCGACTTAAAAAGAACCTAGTACAGAGATGGGGATTCACGGAAGTGATAAAGCTGAGGGAGGGTGTTTAGCTGGAGGGCTGATGCACCCAAATAGAGCAGGCGCCCTGGGAAAACCACAAACCCTGAAACACTGACCCCACATTGCTCCTTATCCTTGCACTATACTTGCGTAATACAAGCCTGCCGGTACTCGCCGACTTATAAAACCTTGCGCCTGTCAGTTGGGGGAAATTGATTGTTGCTTTTATCTCTCTCTGCTCCTAGCGGAACTGTTATATCTGACTTGTCATGGAGCCGTTTAAGCTCATGTGTTTTGGGGGTCTGAATAAAAATCCTTCTTTTTTTCTGACCTCTGTCTCTGTGCAAATCTGTGACAAAGCGTGACAAGATATATATATATATATATATATATATATATATATATATATATATATATATATATATATATATATATATTATATATATATATATATATATATACAGTAAATCCTACTCGATCTTGGGGTTGCTTTCCAGACCCCTGCGATAGGTGAAAATCTTGAAGTGGAAACCATATGTTTGTATGGGTTTTTTTTATATATTTTAAGCCTTGTAAACTCTCCACTGTTTATAAATATTTAACAGTTATACAGCATAAATCTTTGTATTCTCTTAGATATTAGGTAAAATTCATTGAAATAGTATGTAAACACACTGTTTATATACAGTAAAACCTAAATATTATTTTAAAGATTCGAGGGGTCTGATATCACATTACAGCCATTACGATAGACAGGCCACCAGCAATAAATACATACAATGAAAGAAAAATTGTATACAGTAAATGTGTGTACATGTACTAAGTACTTAAGTAGAAAATTAATTATGGTTTTCTCACCAACAATGACTTGTCCCATACGATGAGTTTAGTTTTGCACAAACAAAGGAGAGCATTACAGCTCTTCTAAAAGGGGCCTCTTCAGGCGACTGTGACACCCGTTGTTGTTTTCGGGAGTCTTCAATCCAAATCCATAAAGCAGATTTCATCCAGACTACTGCCTTATTACATCCACTACAACTGTTTTGCACCCTGTTTAAAGGACACTGCGGCCATAGATTTTATATTCCTTTCCTACTTTTACATAAAAGAATGGTAGTGTCATTGGTGCGTATGGCGTCCTACAGCGGTGTACTTTCCCTTCCTTCAACATATCCAAATGTTTACCTTTCAATTTGCTAACATCTTCCGTTGGCGGCGGCCGGCCCCTGAAACAGTAGCAGGAGCAGATCCTTTTGGAGCCATAATGAAGGGCTTGACTATGCA
Source organism: Polypterus senegalus (assembly GCF_016835505.1). Classification (NCBI taxonomy): domain Eukaryota; kingdom Metazoa; phylum Chordata; class Cladistia; order Polypteriformes; family Polypteridae; genus Polypterus; species Polypterus senegalus. The sequence goes on from NW_024385781.1 coordinate 13,836, forward strand.
CAAAGATAAACACAAAGAGCACAAAAGTTAATTCTTTACACAGCAAAACACATTCATGCTGGGGAATGAAGCGAGACAAGACTTCCGGTTAACCCCCAGATGAATTCAGCTCCTGCTAGCCATTCAGCACACAGAACCTTTGCTCCTCTGATTGGGGTTGTTTCAACCATCCTTAGCGTCCCCTTGTATGAAATCAACTGGGCAAAGCAACTGAGGAAGCATGTACAGGAAGTAAACAGACCCATTGGGGTAGAAGCAGCAAAAATCTCGTTATATATTTAGATATGCTTAAAATAAAATCCAGATAGAGTGAAGCCCTGAAAGAAGTCGAAAATAGCGAGGATTATTATGAGTATATATATGTGTGTGTGTGAATATATATATATATATATATATATATATATACACATATATATATAGTCACCCCGTGCAGTAGGAGGCAGCTAAAGGCCTTGAGTAATTATTTCACACCAGACCCCGGGGGTGCAGGGTTTGACTGTCTCCTCAGTTCCCTACAAAATCATTCTCAGGAAATCCTGCCGTCCTCTGAAGCGTATTTCTGGCTTCAGTGCCTTTGAACATTCACTTTTGTTAGGTGCCTGTGATGATGTCACTTCCTGTTCAGGCATCAATGATATCACTTCCTCCACTGGCCTTTAAGTCACCTTTACATCAACATATTAAAATTCTGTTTTGGACTCAGCCTTGTGAAAACCTCTCTTTAATTTCAACCTTTTGCAGCCAGGGCATATTATACGGGTGGTTTCCCCCCAAACTATGATGTCTGTTGGGTTTTTTTCTAACTATATATATATATATATATATAATATATTGTATTATCTATAATTAAATCTTACTGAAATTTTGAGATCAGGCCATTTTTGTAGACCAATGGACATCAAAGGTATTAAAAAACTGCAGCATTGAGGAATGGTCCACGATCATCCCACTGTGCTTTGCAGCTTATTAAATTTATATGAAATGACATTGAGTAGTTTGTGTCAAGTAATGAGTGATACTGTAAGGTACACAATTTTGACACCTTTCTTTAAAGAAAGTAATTCATTATTCATTAAAAAATTTAGAAATAACAACATAAAAACCTGCAGTTTCGATTTTTGTAAGACTAGCTTATCATTTTCTGCTGATGGGAAGTTCAGGTCAGGTGGTGGAAGTACTGAGAAGTTGAGTAGGTTTGTTTTGCACACAAAAGATAAAAAGGAATGGTAACAGTAAAATAATGCTTACATGAAATAGTGGAAAGTACAAGTTTTTCTCACATGGGACAATGATGGCAATGCTAAGGTTAGTGTACTTCTCTCAGCGGGTAGATCAAAATGTAATGGGAATCTGAAAATTTTGTAGTAACCTCAAGGATAGAAGTTGGCCTTAACACACCACTTTTGTGATGGTTAATGGGCAGTTCAAACACACACAGTGCAGCATTCTGCTGTTGGTCTAGTTGAAGTCAAGGTCAATTGAACATGGCGCAGCTCTGCAGGATTGCACCATTGTTGAACAACACACTGTAGTGAGAGATATTCTTGGCAGAGAAAGTGAACCTTGCTGAAATTCAAGAAGGGATGTTGGCTCAGTATAAGAAGTGAAAACAGCATGACTCAATAAAAAGTTTATGAATGGGTAGAAGGGTTTAAAATTGGAAGAACAAGTGTAACTGATGAAGCTCAATCTGGTTGACCATCAACATTGTGCACACAAGTCCAAATTGATATGGAAAATGACTTCATCAGAGAAGATCGATGGATTACATTGTCTGCTTTTGTTGCACATTTAGATTTCAGCTATGGATCTTCACATGCCATAATGCATGATGATTTGGGGTACCGTAAAGTTTATGCAAGATGGGTACAAAAACAGGCTACTGATCTGCACAACATCCTTCAGCATGTTCATACTACCCATAAGTCACAACATGTTATGTTGTGTCATCTTCTGTCTATTGAGGTAACTGCAAAATGTTCAAATGGCCTTTATTTTTTGCTTTACCTTTAATAATAATAATAATAATGCATTTTATATATAGGGCACTTTACATTTGTAGTAAATCTCAAAGTGCTACATAGAAGTTTAAACAAAGGCAATACAAGTTAAAACATAGATAAAACAACAATAATTAGTATCTTCTTGTTAATAGCTTTCATAAATAGAAAAGTCTTTATGTGGTAGGGCATTCCAGAGCCATGGGCAAGTCACTGCAAAGGCTCGGTCACCATTATATGAAGTTTGGTCATAGAAGGCGAAGGCAGTATTTGCAAACGGAGGTTTCTTGTAGTGGACTGTAATATAAGTAGTTCCTTAATCTTTAAGATTTTGTGGAGCATTTCCATGGATACACTGGTGAGTAAGCTTGAGACAAAGTTTATATTCAATAGAGAGGTGAATAGGGAGCCAATAAGTGACCAAAGGATTGGTGAAATGTGTTCAATTTCCAGCCTCATCTGGATCCTTGCAACACTATTTTGAATTTGTTGTAGCTTTTGGATGGCTCTTGTTGGGCATTCGATGAGGGAGTGCATTACAATAGTCCAGCCTGAAGGAGACATAGGCATGAACCAGCTTTTCAGCATCACAGAGGGAGGCAGGGACAGAGTTTGGCTATATTTGGGGAAATGAAGGAATGCAGTTTTACAAAGGTGATGGCGTGTATCAAATGACAGATGGGAGTCTAACTTGAAACCCAAATTTGTAACTGAGGGGAGAGGGAATGATGCGTCAGAAAAGGAAATACAATTCTGGAGGAATGAAGTTGATTGAGGTACCAATTAAAAGAGCTTCAGTTTTGGTCTGTTCTTGGACATCCAAGCCTCAATCTCATCCAAGCAAGAGGAAAGAGTTAATGGAGTGTAAGGAGTCAAATCCAGTCTCACATAGACCTGCATATCATTGGCATAACAGTGGAATGAAATTCCATGCCTGCTGATGATGTGATCAGGTGTACATATAGATGTTGAAAAGGGTAGCCAAAGACTGATCCTTGTGGATGCAATTTAGCGTTCCCCAGGGCCACATACTCACCTATCTGTGAGATAGGACTTGAACCACTCCAGAGCAGTGCCAGAAGGGCAAATTATATAGTTTAGACGATGGAGAGAATATTATGATCTACTGTATCAAATGCAGCTGTGAGATCCCGAAGGATAAAAGTATTGGAAGCCCTGGTCGCAGCCTTGAGTTTGTGGCTCTGACAGGGCTGTCTCTGTAAATTACAAATTCCTTTTTAAAAAGAAAATT